>NC_047103.1:68353553-68491053 GCF_902500255.1 Thalassophryne amazonica
CATTAAGACACGTTTCGTTGTGTAATATCACAACATTAAATTGTTACCTTTTGGCTTACTCATTGTCCGTTCATTTGCGCCACCTGTTGTGGGTCCGTGCTACGACACCTTCCCAACAGGATTTCTCGGCCATCGTCATGGACTCCGAGGGGCGTCAACTCCAGCTTGAACGGCCAATGGAAGAGCCAGGAGCGCAGGCGTCAGCGGGAGGCGGGTTGAGTGAGCTGCAGCAGATCTTAACCGCCTTCAAGGCCCGGTTAGTATTTGTGACCGAGCAGAGTGTCCTCCTTAATCGGAGGGTGGAGGCTCTCACCGCCAGGGTGGAAGCGCGCGATCAGGGCGCTGCTGCAGCCACTCCTCTGGCTGGTCCTGGGCCCGTATTAGACGTTCCACTGGTCGTTCAACGAACCCCCCCACCGTCCCCTGAAGCATACATAAGCCCTCCGGAACCATACGGGGGCTGTGTCGAGACGTGCGCGGACTTCCTCATGCAGTGTTCGCTCGTCTTTTCACAGCGCCCCGTCATGTACGCATCAGACGCTAGCCGGGTGGCTTATGTTATTAATTTGCTTCGAGGAAAGGCACGCGCATGGGCTACGGCGCTTTGGGAGCAGAATTCACGGCTCCTAACGTCTTATACTGGGTTCGTACAGGAATTCAAACAAGTGTTTGATCATCCCAACAGAGGCGAGACCACTTCGAACGTGCTGCTGTCGATGAGACAGGGGCGCCGTAGCGCAGCCGAGTATGCAGTCGACTTCCGCATCGCGGCAGCGAGGTCCGGCTGGAATAACGTTGCGCTCCGCGCCGCCTTTGTAAATGGACTGTCCCCGGTCCTTAAGGAGCACCTACTGGCCAAGGATGAACCGCGGGAATTCGACGGGCTGATCGATTTGGTTATACGTTTAGACAACCGTTTAAATGAGCATCGTCGGGAGCAGGCCGGGGGGCATGACCGGGCACGAGCCGTCCCTCCCCCTTCCGGTTCCGACAAGGTGACGTCGTCCCCACGCTTCACTGCCAGAGAGCTCCGTGTGGCTACGGCTCCCCCTGCTGAGGAGGCTAGGGACACGAGCAGGGCCAAATTAAGATAAAACATCAGACAAAGGAGGCTGGCCCGCGGGGAGTGTTTTGTCTGCGGCTCTTGCGAGCACATGCAGAAGGACTGCCCTAAAACGGTCAATCTACAATGCCCGTCCTTAGAAACTGGGCTAAGGGTGGGTCATAACACGCACGCGGGAAAACCCCGCAAATCTGCACAAATCCCAGTAACAATCCTTTGTGGGGATTTAACCCTTCATGCCCCAGCACTGATAGACACAGGGTCTGAAGGGAATCTGCTGGACAGCAGATGGGTAAAGGAAGTAGGGCTCCCTCTGGTGGCTCTGCCGGCACCATTGCAGGTGCGAGCACTAGATGGCACCCTGCTTCCATTAATCACACATCAGACACAACCAGTGACTTTGGTTGTGTCTGGGAATCACAGGGAGGAGATAGTGTTCCATGTAACACCTTCTACCTCCCGAGTGATTTTAGGCTTTCCATGGATGGTGAAGCACAATCCCCGGATTGATTGGCCGTCTGGGGTTGTGACGCAGTGGAGCGAAACCTGCCACCGGGAGTGCTTAGGATCCCCGGTTCCTCCCGGCACCACAGCTAATGAGGAGGTCAAAGTTCCCCCCAATCTATCGGCGGTGCCAAGGGAGTACCACGATCTTGCTGACGTTTTCAGCAAAGATCTGGCACTCACTCTTCCCCCGCACCGACCGTATGATTGTGCCATCGATTTGGTCCCGGGCGCTGAGTACCCGTCCAGTAGGTTGTACAACCTCTCACGTCCGGAACGCGAATCAATGGAGACCTACATCCGGGACTCCTTAGCTGCCGGGCTGATCCGGAACTCCACCTCCCCGATGGGTGCTGGTTTCTTTTTTGTGGGCAAGAAAGACGGCGGACTCCGTCCATGCATTGATTACAGAGGGCTGAACGAGATCACGGTTCGCAACCGATACCCGTTACCTCTGTTGGATTCAGTGTTCACGCCCCTGCATGGAGCCCAAATTTTCACAAAATTGGATCTTAGAAACGCGTACCACCTGGTTCGGGTCCGGAAGGGAGACGAATGGAAGACGGCATTCAACACCCCGTTCGGTCAGTTTGAGTACCTGGTCATGCCGTTCGGCCTCACTAACGCCCCCGCGACGTTCCAAGCTTTGGTAAATGACGTCTTGCGGGACTTCCTGCATCGGTTCGTCTTCGTATATCTGGACGATATACTCATCTTTTCCCCGGACCCTGAGACCCATGTCCAGCATGTACGTCAGGTCCTACAGCGGTTGTTGGAGAACCGGCTGTGTGTGAAGGGCGAGAAGTGCGAGTTCCACCGCACTTCTTTGTCCTTCCTGGGGTTCATCATCTCCTCCAACTCCGTCGCCCCTGATCCGGCTAAGGTTGCGGCGGTGAGAGATTGGCCCCAACCGATAAGCCGCAGGAAACTACAGCAGTTCCTAGGCTTTGCAAATTTCTACAGGAGGTTTATTAAAGGTTACAGTCAGGTAGTTAGCCCCCTGACTGCCCTGACCTCCACCAAGGTCCCCTTCGCCTGGTCGGATCGGTGCGAAGCCGCGTTCCAGGAGTTGAAACGTCGGTTCTCGACTGCACCAGTTCTGGTGCAGCCTGATCCTGATCGCCAGTACATAGTAGAAGTGGACGCCTCTGACTCAGGGATAGGAGCCGTGCTGTCCCAGAGCGTGGAGGCTGATAAAGTCCTCCATCCTTGTGCCTTTTATTCCCGCAGGTTGACCCCAGCTGAACGGAACTATGACGTCGGCAATCGGGAACTTCTTGCGGTGAAGGAGGCTCTTGAAGAGTGGAGACACCTGCTGGAGGGGGCATCGTTGCCCTTCACGGTTTTCACGGACCATCGGAACCTGGAGTACATCCGGACCGCCAAGCGGCTGAACCCCAGGCAAGCCCGCTGGTCTCTGTTCTTCGGGCGCTTTGACTTCCAGATCACGTATCGCCCCGGGACCAAGAACCAAAAACCAGATGCATTGTCCCGGGTGCACGAAGAAGAAGCCAAAGCGGGGCTGTCGAACCCCACCGAGACCATCATCCCCGAGTCCACTGTCGTGGCCACCCTCACCTGGGACGTGGAGAAGACCGTCCGGGAGGCCCTGACAAGGAGCCCGGACCTGGGGACTGGCCCCAAGAACAGACTGTACGTCCCACCAGAGGCAAGAGCTGCCGTATTGGACTTCTGTCACGGGTCCAAGCTCTCCTGTCATCCCGGAGTGCGTAGGACCGTGGCAGTAGTCCAGCAGCGCTTCTGGTGGGCGTCCCTGGAAACCGACGTCCGGGACTACGTCCAGGCCTGTACCATCTGCGCCAGGGGCAAGGCAGACCATCGGAGGACGACGGGACTCCTCCAACCCCTGCCAGTGCCTCATCGCCCCTGGTCTCACATCGGCCTGGACTTCATCACGGGCCTCCCGCCGTCCCAGGGCAACACCGTGATTCTCACGATAGTGGACCGGTTCTCCAAGGCGGCCCACTTCGTGGCCCTCCCGAAGCTCCCGACGGCCCAGGAGACGGCTGACCTCCTGGTCCACCACGTCATGCGGCTGCATGGGATGCCATCGGACATCGTTTCAGATCGTGGTCCCCAGTTCTCTTCACAGGTGTGGAAGAGTTTCTGTAAGGAGCTGGGGGCCACCGTGAGTCTCTCGTCCGGGTACCACCCCCAGACCAACGGCCAGGCAGAGCGGGCTAACCAGGAGTTGGAACAGGCCCATCGCTGCGTCACCTCCGCGCACCCGGCGGCCTGGAGTCACCATCTGGCCTGGATCGAGTATGCCCATAACAGCCAAATCTCGTCTGCTACCGGCCTCTCCCCTTTTGAGGCATGTTTGGGGTTCCAGCCCCCATTGTTCCCGCTGGTGGAGGGAGAGGTCGGTGTGCCCTCGGTCCAGGCCCACCTCAGGAGGTGCCGCCGGGTGTGGCGGACCGCCCGCTCTGCCCTATTAAAGGCCCGGACGAGGGCCAAAACCCATGCGGACCACCGACGTTCCCCGGCCCCCACATACCAGCCCGGGCAGGAGGTGTGGCTGTCAACAAAGGACATCCCCCTCTGTGTGGACTCACCCAAATTAAAGGACAGATACATCGGCCCATTCCCCATCCTCAAGATCATCAACCCGGCCGCAGTGAAGCTCCGACTCCCGGCTTCACTGCGGGTCCACCCTGTTTTCCACGTGTCCCGTATCAAGCCACACCACACCTCGCCCCTCTGTGCACCTGGCCCTACGCCGCCTCCTGCCCGGCTCATCGACGGGGAGCCTGCTTGGACGGTCCGCAGGCTCCTGGACGTCCGTCGTAAGGGCCGGGGGTTCCAATATCTGGTGGACTGGGAGGGGTATGGACCTGAGGAATGCTCCTGGGTGAAGAGGAGCTTCATCCTGGACCCGGCCCTCCTGGACCCGGACAAGCCTGGTCGGGCGCCAGGAGGCGCCCGTTGAGGGGGGGGTCCTGTTGTGTGGGCCGCTGAAGAGGAGGTACTGCTGGCCCACTACCACCAGAGGGCGCCCTGCTTGGAGTGCGGGCTCCAAGCACAAGAGGGCGCCAGACCCAGAGGAGGTGACAGCTGTCACTCATTACTCCAGCTGTCACTCATCTACACCACCATATAAGCCGGACTGCAACTCCACCTCCCCGCCAAGAAATCGACTACCAGTACTAAGGTAATTTCTCTGCTGACTGACACATTGTGTAACCAACTGAACTTCTGTTGCAGCCGTTTTCCTGAAGTGTTTCCTTGTCTGGAGGATTGGCGTTTTGGTGTGACAGTGACGGCTTCACCTCGCACCCCGTCCCAGACAAGTGGTTGATCAGGAGCTGCACGAGTGTGTGTGATTTGGAGGTGGAGGTGCTCCCTCCTAACGGTGTCTGGACTGTTAATTACTGAGTGTGCGGACTCACACTCACACATTATCTTTCTGTTTTCTGCCAGCAGTACCAGGGTCGACAGCCGAAGACAGAGGCCACCTGGGGACTCGGGACTTGGCGGCTCCGGTGTTCTTCAGGCCGTTGGTGGTGGAGGCCGTGTGGGACGCGGCTTCTCTCTCGTCGGGCGTCTTCTATCTTCGAGCCTGCCCACACGTCACCTGGTGTTTATTGACTGTGAACATTAAGACACGTTTCGTTGTGTAATATCACAACATTAAATTGTTACCTTTTGGCTTACTCATTGTCCGTTCATTTGCGCCCCCTGTTGTGGGTCCGTGCTACGACACCTTCCCAACATATAGCCTTTTAAGGATTACGTCAAACCTACTTTATGTATTCTCACCAAATTTGCACCACAGATAGATGTTCCAGCATGGAAGACTCCACTGAGTTTTGAAGATGATCTGGATCCGGATTGGCAGAAATCAGAAATCTCTGATTGCTCTTGTTTGGAACTGTTGTGACCCCTGTCAGCCACAAGTAGGGCATTATCTAAAATTTTAAACCTGCAAAGACCGCTATTATTCATTCAGGTATTTTCAAAATAAATCAACAAAAATTGCTAGTGTATATCTGGTAACAAAACACACTCTGAAATCACACAATTCTTGTATAGTGATATAATGTTTTAATGTTCTTCCTCAAGAGGTAACAGCTTTTATCTATAATGTGCTCACTGTGCTGTTTAAAATAATACAGAAAAAGTGTTTGTGATAAGTATGTGGGATTCATTAGAGCACTGTGGCAGCTGACATTTAAAAGTGAGGATATTAAATATCAACAAATAAGACTAAAAATATCCACATTAAAGGCTTACATATTAGCCACAATGCTTTGATAGCTGAAGCTGCAACATGACTGTATCTTATGACAACAAAAGCTTTCATAAATCTCTTGCAAATGAGTTTGAATTCATCCTTTGCATGTAAACAAATTCATTCCACCTTCAGAAACAACAAATTCCAATCAAATTTTTGGCTTTAATTACAAATTGGATTAAAGCCCCAGCTGTATTGCTACACAGAAAGTTGCAGTACCCCCACCCACCCAAAAACTGACTCGAGACCAGCTGTGTGTCAGTTGAAAATCAGTGTATATTTAGAGCTGGGACAGTGGGGCCACTCTATTCCCAGCAGAGGCAAGCTGTCAAGCAAGCTGGAGGTAAACAAGGCAGCGCCGCACAAACTAATAAACCAACAGAGACAAATAAACAGTGATAAACACTGGGGCCATTTCTGCCCATTTCACTCCTTTATGGGAGCGGAAAATGATGCGGTGAGCAATCTATGAACTCTATGGGACATAAATATCACAATAACAAATATCAAGCCTCTGTGCTTATATTCAGCATTGGACGCCTGCTGTCTCACAGGAATAGCCAAATAGGGGTTTGATGGGAAGCTTGTTTAAGAAACATTGACTTCTGCCATCCTATTCTTGCATGTCAGATTAGGTGGAGAAAAAGGAGCAGGTGTTTGGCTTTGTACCACAGCTCACCTATTATCATGCCCCCCCAAGATCCAAGTAGGACATCCGAACTTTGTCTTTTTATTCAAGTGACATATCAGTTTCATGGCTAGCTCAACCACTCAGCAGAATCTGAAGTCAATAAAACAAATGGTTTCTTTCTTTCTTCGGAAAGCCTACAAATGTTTTTTTCCTCCCTCAGGATGAGGCAGCAGCAAAACTTGATAAGAAATGCCTCCTCCCAGATGACAAAGAACAGCAATCAATTTTTTGCATTAAGGAACTGCATTTTCCCCCAAGAGGCTGGAAAACTTCTTTAATTACAAAATGACCTTTCATCATTTCTTTAAAAAATACATAAAAAAAAAAAAAAAAACATTCTTTTGAGTCTCAGGATATGTCTCCAGTTTGTATTCATTATGTGGTGTGAGAAATATATCTTTGTGAGTAAGATGAATCGACTGGATATGGATATTGCAAAGTCAAGTGAACTGTGAAGTGCAAGGGAACTGAAAGTACCAAACTTGGAAAGTATACTGGAGCATGGTACAAAAAAAAGAGCAAAAAATAAATAAATAAAACTTCAAAAACCTTCTGAGCCACATTAGATCAGACTTTAAGACTTTGCTGTTTATATATACAGTAAAACTCACATACAATAAATTTAGGTGAACCAGCAAATTTTGTCCATTATAATTGAAATCCGTTATATGTATAAATTGGACAAAATCCCATGACCATAGGTGAGGATCGGAACGTAGATCGATCGGTAAATCGAGAGCTTCGCCCCCCCTACTCAGCACTCTCTTCACCACGACGATCCGATACAGCGACCGCATCACTGCAGATGCTGCACCGATCCGTCTGTCGATCTCACGCTCCATCTGTCCCTCACCCGTGAACAAGACCTTGAGATACTTAAACTCCTCCACTTGAGGCAAGGACACTCCACCGACCTGAAGGGGCAAAGCACCTTTTTCCAGTCGAGAACCATGGCCTTGGATTTGGAGGTGCTGATTTTCATCCCGGACGCTTCACACTCGGCTGCAAACTGCCCCAGTGCACGTTGAAGGTCCTGATTTGACAAAGCCAACAGAACCACATCGTCCGCAAACAGCAGAGACGAGATTCTGTGGTTCCCAAACCAGACCCCCTCTACACCCTGGCTGCGCCTACAAATTCTGTCCATAAAAATAATGAACAGAACCGTGACAAAGGGCAACCCTGGCAGAGGCCAACGTGCACTGGAACAGGTTTGACTTACTACCGGCAATGCAAACCAAGCTCCTGCTGCGGTCGTACAGGGACCAGATAGCCCTTAGCAAAGGACCCCGTACTCCCGGAGCACCCCCCACAGGGTGCCCTGAGGGACACGGTTGAACGCCTTCTCCAGATCCACAAAACACATGTGGACTGGTTGGGCGAACTCCCATGAACCCTCGAGCACCCGATGGAGCGTGTAGAGCTGGTCCAGTGTGCCGCGACCAGGACGAAAACCATGACCGAAAGAACGAGATCGCGAGTACAAGCGGCCGAGATGAGTTTCCTCCGCAAGGTGGCTGGGCGCTCCCTTAGAGATAGGGTGAGGAGCTCGGTCACTCGGGAGGAGCTCAGAGTCGAGCCGCTGCTCCTCCACGTCGAAAGGAGTCAGTTGAAGTGGCTCGGGCATCTTTTCCGGATGACCCCTGGACGCCTCGCTGGAGATGTGTTCCGGGCACATCCCATTGGGAGGAGGCCCCGGGGAAGACCCAGGACATGCTGGAGGGACTACATCTCTCGGCTGGCTTGGGAACACCTTGGTCTGGGCGGCTTTGCTTGAGCTGCTGCCCCCACGACCCAACTCCGGATAAAGCGGAAGAAAATGGATGGATGGATGGACAAAATCCACTACATGTATAAAACAGACAAAAGCTGTTCTATGTATGCAATGGACAGTCAGGAGATGCTGAATGATCTACGGCGAATCCCCAGCACCAATTAGGCTTACGTATTTCCTTGATTAAATGCCTAACCTTGAATCGAGGCCTGCCTCGTTTAATGACCGATCAAATTTTCATCTAAAAAAAAAAAAAAACACAACTGCCTTAAATAAGCACTGGGCATTATGTGCATTACAAAGGATTACAACCCCTGGCAAAAATTATGGAATCACTGGCCTCAGAGGATGTTCATTCAGTTGTTTAATTTTGTAGAAAAAAAGCAGATCACAGACATGACACAAAACTAAAGTCATTTCAAATGGCAACTTTCTGGCTTTAAGAAACACTATAAGAAATCAGGAAAAAAAAATTGTGGCAGTCAGTAACGGTTACTTTTTTAGACCAAGCAGAGGGAAAATAATAAGGAATCACTCTATTCTGAGGAAAAAAAATATGGAATCATCCATCCATCCATTTTCTTCCGCTTCATCCGGAGTTGGGACGCGGGCGAAGCAGCTCAAGCAAAGCCGCCCAGACCTCCCGATCCACACACACCTCTCCCAGCTCCTCCGGGGGAACCCCAAGGCGTTCCCAAGCCAGCCAAGAGATGTAATCCCTCCAGCGTGTCCTGGGTCTTCCCCGGGGCCTCCTCCCAGTGGGACGTGCCTGGAACACCTCTCCAGTGAGGCGTCCAAGGGGCATCCGGAAAAGATGCCTGAGCCACCTCAACTGACTGCTTTCGATGTGGAGGAGCAGCAGCTCGACTCCGAGCTCCTCCCGAGTGACTATCTCGGCTTTCAGTGCTTACCAGTCCAGTAAGTATCAGAGAAATTGTGGAGAGCTGGACATGTCCAAACTTGTCCTCTGACACGCCGAAACGGAGGTGTTCCTTTGTCTCGCTTCCAAAGCAAATCGGTCGTTACGCGCGAAGCCTCCGCGCGGCTTTCCATGACAAAATCTCTTGTTAAAAGTGAAATCTGCCGGAAAATGGCTGATGTCCAGCTCTTGTGATAAGAGAAAGAGCACACGACGGTCTCGTATCCACAGAGCCATCCGTTTAGAAATGGTCCGGTGGCTTATGCCGCGTCGTCGCAGCTCAGAGCGCGGCGCGCCGAGCGTCTTTAAAGGGGTCCTTAAAGCTTAAAGCACAAAATGGCCACTTTGAAATATTGCATCCAACCAGTTTGTGCATTATTATGGATTCATGTTGTCACACTGCAGTATTTTATTGTATCTCATTGATGTGGTGGAGCTATATTTACCATCTTGTGTGTTGTGCTTCGAGAATGGTAACAAATGGTTGACTGAAGGGACTTTTTGAGCCTCTATCCTTTTGTGGATGCTTTCATTCAACTCTAATAGCTATAATTCACAGAAAACATCACAAATGTTGGCCATGAACCACATATATTCCACTGGCTGTAAAGTAATTCTGCTCCAACATCTTCAGTGAGAGAAAACTGGACGTTTGAGTTTAAATGATCATCATACTGTATATGTTATGTATTCAGCTCCTTCTGAGCCACTTTATGGATTTCCACTGTGGGAATTTATAATAAAATCAGTAAATAAAATAAAACAATTCTTATCTGACATCTTCAAAAGGAGGAAGCTGGATTTTTGTTGTTTCTTTTAATGCATCATGTTTCTCAAATGCATGTCAACTGCATGCACAGAATTGGACCAGTTTGTTAATTCCAGTAAGATGTCACAAACAATTTACAACTACTGGTATATAATACATGAGAGCCATTATGTGGGGGATATCATATTGTGATTATGGTTATACCCCCATCACATTTAGGACGAATGAGCATGAACCAAGCCAAATCAGGCAGGATGTCAAAACAAAAGAAAACATAAACCAGAATTTGTGCTCAGCTGGGAGGGAATAAGAACCGTGGAGGACAGCCGGCCAAACACCCAGACTGAGTTCTGACCCACCCCAACTGATTCGTGCATGTGCTGTGCACATGAACCTCTGAATGCAGTACAAATGGATGTGGAACATAGTAACAGTACCTGGACAACTGTCAGATTGCAATAAGAACAATAAGAATGTACTTACAAGCCGTGCAATTGTGGTCCGATTGCAGTTCAGCAGAATATAATCCAGAGGCACTCGAGGTGCACTCGTGGTGTGTTCAGGTGCATTCGGGACATTTAGCCACTGTTTGATGTGGCAGAACCATGCCAAATGTCCCCCGAATGCGATTAGAATGTCACAAATTCCGTTTTCACGCCATGCGGTTGTTTAGAATGCAGTCAGACTGCGGTCAGACAGCACTTCGACTGCCATTCAATAGTGGTTCCACCTCGACTGTTTTGAACATATGCAAACATTTGAGGTGGCCACACGATTGTGCCCCACTGTTAGGCTGCTCTGAGAATACCTTCCAACGTTTTTGAATGCACCTCGACACTCCCCGAATGTGGGTTGAATTTTCATTCAGACGCGATTCAGGCTCATTTGGCCACTAGTGTGATGTGGGTATTAGGAACTGTCAATGATCGAGGTCAGACATCAAGGTCATATTCCAGCCTCATGCTAAAATATAGGAAAATATCTGTTTTTATAGAAATGAGATCAGCTATTTTATTGTTGGTGAACTTAACTGTTTAAAAGCCATATAACACTATACTTTCAAATGTGGATGTGACAAGAGCATGGAAATTTATCATTTCATTTACTGAAGTACAGAAAAAACATTTTTTTTAATGAAAGATGTCAGAGAACTTATACAAGCTCTTACAGCCTTCCTTATAGGTCCTCTTTGCGACTTCATCGTGACACCACTTATACCAATCACTCACAAATATTTGGCTGATCAAGATGAACTTCAGGTCTTCTCTCTAGCCCTATTGGTTGCAGAGTTATAGAAAAATGGAGGTGATGTCTATCAGCTCCACTGATGTCTTATCAGTCCCAAGCTGATAAGACATCAGGTGATGTCTTATCAGCTTGGGACTCCGACGAAGGCGGTCGCATCTCCACCCTCCCTTATCTCTGTTCTCTGCTTTAACCTTCAAGTCCCTACTTCACCAGACTGTGAATTCCTCAAATTATATTGGATTCTGGATCTATTGGCCTACTATTGGATTAACCATGGAATTGATCAGCTGGTCTCTAAACGCTATTGACACCATTTTTCCTACAAGAAGGTCAGGACCAGGGGATCCTACCTGCCCAGATGGAATGCATCCTGCGGGCTATGTTCTCGACTCCTGGAGTTCCTGGCATTCCGTTGAGGATGTCGAGGATTTATTCATTTTTGGTCTTATGACAGCAGGGCTGGTCCTTTTTGGCTTATGTGCTGCCCTGATCTACTGGAAAATTGGCAAGACAGCGGCATCAAGAACTATGGCCTTTCGCTTGTCCGTCATGATTAACGAGGTTGGCAAGGCAGTGCATTCTCAGACTGCGATGACTCTTGAACTCAGACGCAAATTGGATGACATCTTGGAGCAGATGCGTGCCTTGCAGTTGAAGTTGAAAATTTCAGAGGCCGGTGAATATTCTTAATTCATAATTGGGAATATTCTTAATTCATAATTGGGAATTGGTTGTTCAGTTGGAACTGTTAAAAGTGTTTTTCACTGCTCAAACCATAACACTACAGGCTTATCAAGCCTGAAGGTCAAATTGCCCGACTGTTTTCCCTCCAGAGGAATTTCTTCGGCCTGGAGATCATTTGGCTGTTTCTTATCTCAACTCACAAAGACAATAAACTGCTTTTCACAGCACTGAAGCATGCTCCATTCCCTCCCCCACCCCCCTCCTATCCCTCATCAACACTCCCCACTCCAGCGTCTGTTCACGTGACTTCTTTCCCCTTCTGTGGGGGCGGTGCAGTTTTAGCTGTAGCTGGCCTCCGTTCCTCCCTCAAAGTTGACGGCGGCGCATCTCAGGGTTGCTGCGTGGCCTTCACCCACTTGCCTCAATTCAGATAACGGACTTCTTCAAACTTAGTGCACATAAACAATGTCAAATGTGTATGTGCTGTCTTTAATTCTGATGTGTGCCATTATTATGGTAAACAAGTAATAATTGTGGACTAATTGCTGTCTGAGGTAACTGGAGTGTAAACATAATTTCTCCACTGTGAGATCAATAAAGTATATCTCATGTCTAGTGGTTAAGCACTGGGCTTGAGACCAGAAGATCGTCCCTTCAAATCCCTGTCAATATCACTAAGGGACCTTGGGGAAGGTCCGTAAAAACGGATTATTAACTGAGCACGAGGTCTGAATGAGGAAAATATCAGACTGAGCAAGTGAGGTGAATAAATCTTTTATTATATGGCTGTTTTTTAGTTGCATCGACAAAATTTAATAGATATTTATGAAGTATGTTCATGTCCGACTTTGTTTTTCTAATTGTGTTTTTAGCTTTCAGGTTTGTAACAAAGTGTTCAATCTGTTCTTGACTGTTAGGAGCTGCGTTTTCATCTTGTTGGTCTTCATTTTGCATGTCCACTTCAAACTTGTTTGCTGTTAATTCTTTCAATTCAACAAGAGAAAATGTCAAAGTCACAAATATGATATGCGATCTGGACCAACTGCCATGGTAATGGTCTCAGATGGGAAAATATCAGACTTCAAATTAGAGCACGCATATTATCACAGCCATATGATAATCCCAGTTATTCCTGGTGTGCAGTGAGTGCCTTGCATGGCAGCACCATGACATTGGTGTGTGTTAGTGAATGTGAGGCCCCTTTGTAAAATGGTTTGAGCTTCTGATTCAGCTGAAACAATGTTATATAAATGTAGTTCAAAATTCTGTTTTTTGCCCCATATTTGTGTTGACCATGACCTTGAACCTTTATCCAATCCTCTTCCAGTGTTAATCATCTTGACAAATCTGCTTTTGTATATTCCCACCAAAAATCCATTTAACTGTTTTTACGTTATTCACAGACTAACACACCCACAGATCCCACAACAATACCCTGCTTCGCCACTTGGCTGGATTGCTGGGTAATTTCCAGGGTGTAGGCAGTCCTCTGATATGACATGTCATACTTGTGCTTGTTGTCTTTAACTAAAATTTGCAGATGTTCCAGTGTGACCAGGGAGCAAATGCAGTTTTTGTTCAGACTGGAGTTACACAAAAACTTTGTAAACATTTCGAATTTAGAGGTCGGCCCAGAGAAGTCTGAGCGCCAATCTTTTTCTCTTCTCCCACAATGCGTTTAGCTGCAGTGTTAGATTTACTCCACCACCTGTGAGTTCCTTAAAGATAAGCAGGTGATAAATCCTCCTTCTCCTGTCTGCAGATACACTCGTGGTCTCTGCTGGAAATGTGATGGACCCGATCTGTTTTGTGCTTACCGCACAGTTAGTCATGCCGCTAAAACTTAATTTGTGAAGGTGAGAGCGAAACTGCAGTGTTGAAAGCGGGAAAACGTGTTTGGCGTAAGAAGAATGATGCTGCATCTCTCTTTTCAGTCTGTGCATGCAAACAGAGAGAGCACAGGCAGTAAATGACAAGATTTGTTGCGTTTGCTTTTGATATGAGTGATAATATTTAGAGAGGGGACAGATGAACAAGGTGTGCCTGTCTGGCACTGTGATGTGTTTGATGAGAGATTTGAGTTTTAATTGCATTCTTCAATTTGCATGCACAGTTTTATCCATACACATAAATACTGCAGCACTGGAGAGGTTAATTCAAAGTCAAAAAAGGTTTCAAACCTTGAAGGTTGTGGAATAACTCAGGAATGGAAGTGACGCAATACTGCATGCTAAAGTTCATTGAACATATTATTATACTGTATGTGTTACTCAAGTTTGCATAATAGATTTACTGTAGTTCATATGTGGGGAGTAATAAATTTACTCTAAAAGATTACAGCATGTTTAGTTATGTCCACTATACCTCTCTTTAACATAAAGAGCTCTTACAAGTTTAAAATTGAGTTCAACATCCAAAACTTGTAAGAGCTCTTTATGTTAAAGACAGGTAGCAAGTGGACATAACTAAATGTGCTGCAGTGTTTTAGAGTGCTGAAATCTCTTTTATATACCCAATGTGACATCCAGCAACCAGCTATAATAGAAAAATTAAGTAGGAGCACATCCAAGTAAGAACATTCGGTGCAAGACAAAGAACTGCAGAACACATGGGAAGGTCTACACATGATCAGGTGCTACAATAAAAAGTTTAACTCTATTTTAGATAGGCAACGATTTGATCTACAAGATATTCATGCCATGTCTATAAATGTAAAAAAAACAAAACAAAAAAAACCCCTCTGTGTTTAAGCTGGCCAGTCAAGACACAATGATACAATGAGCTTTTGCCTTATCAGTATAACGCAGTTCTGTATTAATGTAACTCTTGTGTAATGCATAAGAAATGTAGAACCTAGTGCACATATTATGGTGTGCGGGTCTATCTGCACTGTAAAGGATGAGGATGAGCTGTGCACTGTGTGCAGCCCTGCACAGGTTTTGCCATCTGTAGCTGATGCAGAGCTCTGTTGTGAGAGAGAATTACATATGCAACTAATGTTTTATTGAACACTAAGCATTCTACTGTGTGCAATAATTATTTTCTGCATTTTATGAATCCACACACACGATAAGCGTCTGTGCCAAACTGTGCGCTTGGGATACACAATAACACTCTGCATGACAGATATTATTGTTGGATGTTTATGTGGATAATAAACACAGAAATACATTTATTAAGCACATAATAGATTTTTCTTGATCAGAGAGAAAGGTGCATGTGAGCATTTTTCAGTGAGTTGCCACATGCACTTGCAAAATTGTTTAACTCGTGCACAAATGAATCAAAGCATAGGAACAATTTGTATGTGACATTCAGGCAATTTTTTTTATTTTATTTTCTGGACCATGGGAAAGTTCTTTTTTCTTTTTTCAGCTCCTCCTCTTTAGGCTTTGAAAAGCAGAAACATTTTAAACTCACACATATTTGTAATAATAAGAATAATAATACAAACGAAGCGATGTGCAGTGCCACGAAGCGATGCACAGGCAGTGCAAATCTTGCTCATGGTACACTGTGTCACAAACAGGAAGTGCCAAATTTTGAGTCCATGGTGAAAGAGGAAATGTCAAATTTTGAACACTTCCTGGATTGACAATAGATGAGATCTTGTACAATCTCAAGGGAATTCAGTGGCAAGTTGACACTGAAACAGAAAATGCCGCATTTTAAGCCCACAGTGAAACAGGAAATGTCAAATGTTGAACACTTCCTGGATCGACACTTCCTGGATTGACAATAGAGGAGATCTTGTGGAATCTGGCAGGAATTCAGTGGCAAACTGAGACTGAAACAGGAAGTGCCAAAAATTTTGAGCCCACAGTGAAACAGGAAATGTCAAATGTTGAACACTTCCTGGTGCTACAGCAGAGGGTATTAACCAGTTTTTCATTATGTTGCTTTTATGCTGGTATGTTTATCTTCTGTGAGGTTTTTGTGTCACTTTTTGTTTGTCTCAACTTAAAAAAGAAACTAAAATTTTAAAGAAGTGAAAGAGATCTTGTATGAATAGAGATCTCACGGGAAGTCAGTGCACAGTTAACGCTGAAACATGAAATGCTAAATGTTGAGTCGGCAATGAATCTGGGAATGCTAAAGTGAGAGGCAGCGTGCACCTTGACAGTACATGAGGTCAGTCAGTGACTATTTAGTGCAGAGGTGGGCAACGAGGACCGAGACACTGCAGGTTTTCCTTGCAACCAATCACCTCACCAGGTGGGTTGCTGATGAGCTTCTCCTCTGCACATAAACACCTGGTCATCAATGAAATCACCTGCTGAGACACCTGAACATTAATGAAATCACCTGCGAAGGTGACTGGTAGCAAGGAAAACCTGCAATGTCTCGGCCCTTTATGGCACATGATTGCCCACCCCTGATTTAGTGTGTAAATTGCATGAAGGTTTTTAGTCATGCTAATGCTCCCCAGAAGCATTTGCTGAAAATAAAGTGTGAAGGATGTAAATGAGATGGTGAAGACTTTCCAAGCATGAGAGACAACAAAATAAAGAAAAATGCTTAAAATGGGGGGGGGGGGGGTCTGGGGGGACTACACTTTCCAGAAGCTGAATGTTCTTTAGTAAATGCTTCTGGGTACAGAAGCATTTACTAAAGAACATTCAGCTTACTTTATTTGCTTTACTTTACTTTACTAAACCAAGTCTGAAGGATGTAAATGAGATTGTGAGGACTTTCCAGGCATGTGAGATGCAAATAAAGAAAAAATGCTTTAAAAATGGCGGGGGGCATGGCTAAAAACATTCAGCTTCTGGGAACCTTTGCTTAGAAGGTGTTGGAAACCATTCGGAAGATTCAGACGGCTTTCGGTGGCTTTTCAGTCGAGTGAGTATCCGAGAAATTGTGTAACAGCTGGGCATGTCACAACTTATCCTTTGAGACTTCCAACACGGAGATGTTTTTTGTTGTGCGCCATGAGCGGCTCCGTCCCAACGTGCGAATTCCTCTGCACGTCTTTCATTACAAAATCTCCTGTAACAGTGGAATGTACCGCAAAAGTGCTGATGTCCACATTTCTTCGATTTCTCTGGTAATCTCACGACGTCCCAGATCAACACAGCCTTCACTTTGGAAATGATCTGGTCATTTCAGCCTGTCGATGGCCGCTCGGAGCGCAGAGCGCCCTCTGCCGGTGTGGGCCGTCTTTAATCTGGTTGTAATGGTCCTTAATCTGTGTGACACCGATAGAATCTTCACCAAAAGCCATCTGACTTTTCTGAATGGTTTCCACCTCGCTGTCTCACAGGGTTTCTGAAAAAATTTTCATGGAGCAAAGCGGCAGTCGCTCAGCCATTTCCCTGACAATGAAAATCCAACGAGGGGGCTGCACCAGTGCTCACTCAAAGTCTGCCCACAGGCAAATGACGCAACCGACAGGCGTGAAAAAACTCACGCATGCGCACGAAGGTTCAAGCTTGGCTGATGCAAGTGCACATGATTCAAATCCATATCGTTTTTGAAAAAAATAAAAACGTCCGTTACTTTTTCGGACAGACCTCGTACATACCTAATAACTAAACCAAAATAAATCATCACAGAACACAAAAACAGAGAGTGACAGTTTGTTCCTTGCGCTGAATGAACAGGTGGGTGTGTCTGCAAACAGCAGCAGCTGTTGAGATCTCTGGACCTGTGAGTCACAGCTGGAGAACACGTACCATGTTATGAAGCACATGCATTACAACTCTACGCTGTGAGGCCCGTGCGTGTGCTTACTGTCCTCACCTGAAAATACATAAAACATATATTGCCTTTGCAACAGGCTAGAGTGAGTGCACAGAGCACACATCAGCAGGCTGTGCCAGGTGAAAAAGACCTTCAGATTATGTGAACACTCAGCTGGCGATCTGAATGTCACGTCACCCACGTGAGCTATGGTCCACATGACGCGGTGTCTGTCCTTTGGCACACTGCTCACTGCATACTCAGGGCTGGCTGGACACATGTGGCCAGTAAATGCAGACATAATAAGAGTACACTGCTTCATTCATATCATTTCATGAATGTATGTCTATGACCATGGTTCATATACAGAGGAACAGAAGGATCATACTTGTATTGTCAGCTCAATAAGAGAGATTAAATATTAGAAATTGGGCGATGCCATATGTGTTGTACGGGACATTCATAGATGCATTTCCAGCCTGGTCAGACAGTGTTAGAGCAAGTACCTACATTTGGGTGCAGATAGGTTGTGATACCACTGGGCAATATTGCCTTGTGCATACTTTTGATCAAAAATGTTTTTGGGGAGAAACAGGCAAAAAAAATCAAACATGTCGTACGGAACACAGAAAATTGGTAAAATTCTTTCCAGTAAATTCAACACAAAAAGTCTGTGAGTTGAATGGAGACAGATTCATGTAACCATGCTGGAAATGTTCTCTAGAGTCTGAAAAGAAGCCAAATGAAACCTTTTCTCATATAAGACAATTTTTTTATTAAATGCAGGGACTTTACAAAAGTACAGGGCAGTGTGTCGTACGGGACATTGTAAATGTGTTGTACGGGACACTGTGAAAAATGATATAGATTATCCCAAAACTGTTCTATAATCTGTCATTTCAGTTAAGGTTGTTGCAACATATGCTGTAGAATATCTAAATGACTGATTTTGTGCTTAATAAATTATCTCATTACCATGTGTGGAGGAAAACTGAGGTTGTATGTCATTTGGGACATAAGAATGTGTCGTATGGGACAAACGACTTAACATGTAGGTTACAAGGCTACAAATACCTCAATCCTAGCAGGTTTTCAAGCAACGTACATTTTGAATACAATGGTCTTGAACCTAGAAGAGAAAATACTTTGTTTTTGGTAAGAAGACAGATAATTATAACTTGAATTCTTAGACAAAATGTGAACATGAGAACAAACAAACAAGATTTTTAAAATCTATCAAAAACTCAACTTTCATTGTCTACCGGTATTATGGTATGTCAAAGCTACACATAAGCCCCTTTCACACTGGGGCTGCTTCGAGTTGCTTCATGTAGCGTCATGACGACGCAGGAATGTCTGTGTCAGGTGTGCGCAGCAGCGGGGCAGAAAGGAGGTGAGGACGCAGCCTGCAGGTCCTCTGCACAGAGAAATCAGAATGCACAGTTTGGCTGCAGCCAGACTGTGCTCTCTGATTTCTCTTCAAGTTTATATGTGTTCTTGTGCTGAGCTGCAGGTCTGCGCTCTGACTTCTGTTATAGTTTATCTTTTTTCCTATGACCGTGAGCTGCGTGCGCCATGAGCTGCGTGTGCGCGTGAGCTGCGTGCGCGTGCGTGCGCATGCCAACGAACAGTCCGTTCGTGGACTTTATTTAACCATCTGGGGCCAACGCCGTCGTATACGACAGCTAAGAACAAGCGTTACTAAATTATCTTATTATCAATGAAAAGCCAAAGATCATTTTCAGGAGTGATATGTTACTAGTTGGTCCGTTTGAATAGCCCCCTGGGTGTTCCAATGAGTACATACTCAGTGCGCCCTGCACCATTAGGCACAGCAATCAGTGAAAGCAAGAGCAGATGGAGAGCCTCTGATGACAGTCTCACTTACTCAAACAAAGAGTGTGTAACTATCAGGATTGCTCCACTAGTTTGCATGTGAATGTTACTGAATAACTCTGTTGCGTAAAGCACTGTTTACCATATCAATGGATATTGTTCAAAATGTGAATTTGTGTTTAATGTTTGAACCTTTTTGTTGTACAGTCTTCCACACAAGACCTCAAATTACCTTTATAAAGTGTCAAAACAGTTATTTTAGTTTGCTGTGTGTTTTGAATAAATGTGTGTGGAAAATAATTTTTCACTTTATTTTTTCCTTTCCTATTTTTGATTGTAAACCTTTATTACACTTATAAAACACAACAAAAACATATATATTCTGAAAGCACAGGTTGTCCTGAAAAAAACAAAGAGACAAAAAACTTGATTGTGGGATGCAGGGAGAGCTGTTAACAGCAATAATAAAACATTTATGCCAGGCGAGTGAACTGTCCAAAAAAATGACCTCCGACCCCAGAAGGTTAAACACAGTTGTGAGAGAAGAGTGAGTAGCTGCAGCAGCTGTTAGGCTGCAATCAGCATTTTTTTTGTCCTCTTTTTGAGCGTGTAGTTTCACTGCATTGTGCATATGTTATAAAAACAATCCTGCCTGATTCATACTTGGAACACAGCAGGAATCATAAATTGGCGTCTGGTAACGTTGTATTGTGAGGGTGTAGCTTCCAGTCATGTTGAGTACCGTCGCGTTGCTCTGACTAGCACTGAAACCACTTAATTTCTGCGTCCTTTGCTCGACGCAGAAAAAATTAAACATGTTTAATTTTTGGCGTCCGATTCGCTTCGTCCTTTGGGTCCCTCGCGCTCTTCTGGTGTTGAGCTACATCATCTTGGCACTGAGTTGCTTCCACGTGGCGTCATCCTGATGCCGCATGACGCAACTCGAAGTGGGCCTGGTGTGAAAGGGGCTATAGGCCTACATTGCTTGGCAAGTGTATTTGATTTGGTGAGAAACTGCTTCTGCAAAGACTTTAAAATCCATGACTGAGTGTGATGTGTCATAAGGGACATCTTTTAAAAGCCAATTATACAATAACTAATTAAAATAATTAACTAAGGCTACGTCAAATGAATAGTTATTGGCCAAAGTTAGAGAATCTGTAGTTGTAAGCTTTGGTCTTGAAAAATGAGATATGGTGAATTTTTTTTACATTTCTGTATGTCGTACGGGACATGACCCCAAACCCCCCATCAAATATGACAATTTCTGCCAAATGCAGTGAAGTCACATTATCAGGAGGTGGGGTGGATATAGCCAGTGCCCTCCCCTATTGACTAATAACAATGAAAAAGCTCTAACAATTAACTGTTAAAAAATGTGGGACAAAAAGTTACAATAATCTTATTTTTCAGAATTTGAGAAGAATTCAAAATTCTGTAATTTTGCCCCAAAATATCCAATTCCTGGTGACTGGCAGGAAAAAAAAAAAATCTATTTGGTGTTTGAAGCTTAAGTATTTAAGCACATAATGCATCAGTCATCAGTTATTTTTGAGTAATTTTTAAATTACCATTTTTTACCTTCTCATGTGGAATTCCACAATTGCGGTGTTTTTTATAGTGTATGGTTTTTATTTTTTTTTCTCCACAGCAGTGGCATGATGTGGTGCCACACGTTCCAGCTGCTCGCACTATGTTCATGCACGCTTTAGCGCGCGCACGAAGCCTTCCCTGTGATATCATGCAAGCCTGTCTGATCGTGTGTCCCTCCCGACAGCAGGTGGAATGTTTCACGATTCCCTGTTTTGTTTTTTGTTTGTAGATTTTTGGCCGGTTTCTGCTTCTTTCGCCCAACTTTGAGTTATGTGTGAAGGGTCCCTTAACAATGTTTAAAGGAAATGGAATAAATGTTTAAAAGATGTATAACCAGTGTTAATGATATTTAAATCTCCAGATCACCTTTTACAATATCCAGAATTATAACACATAATGTAACTCATAATGTAACGCAGATGGTAAGTAATTACTAGAGCTGGGCAATGATTAAAAAATTAAATCGTGATTAATTGTATTGTTATACGCAAAATCCAAAAATGAATTCAAAAGTAGTGTATAACACAATTTTATTTTAAATGTTCTGCCATATGAATGAAAGTGCCATAACTTATGTTCTGCAAACACTTAACAACAGCATTTTGTTTATGCAGTTGCAGTTAACAGGGTTCTCAGCAGGATTTTTTTTTCTCAGCATAATGGGATGGAAATATCACCTTAAAAAGCCGGGGGTTCAGGAATGCTTAGGTCCTCCCCTGAGGCTTTTGCATCGTTGGCTTATAAAGGGCCTTCTTTGTTAGTCTCAATAAATATACCAAAATTTGAAGTCCAGACAGAAGAAGAGAACATCTCTGTGTTTCAAAATGTGAGAAAAGTGTTTCCAAAAATGCCACCAATTTGAGGTTGAAGCTGCAGAGGAGACCTTCATCTGGTTAAATGTGCTGAGAGTTCAGCTCACCTGTTGTCTCTGCCAACTCACACCTGCTGCTATGCTTATAAATAAAAAAAAAGGCTCTTTAAACAGTAACTATTTTATTATTTGAAAAAAGTTCCTTATTTTAACATTAAATGAATGAAACATTAAACAGGTCCATGAAGTCAAAGTTCAGTCAAAAAGACATTTGCAGGTACAAGAAACCCCACACCCACTGTGCATAATTTTAAAACATTCACAACCACTAGAATAGTGAAATTCTTATTTTAGTAATTACTCTGTCCTGATTACAACATTAAAAGCAATCATATAGGCACTGATTTTTTCTCTTTTTTTAAAGTGGAAAAAGTTGGATTAGTACCTTTGAGATTTTTTTTTATTGTGAGTAGAAAATGACAATGATACGCTTGGGCAACAATTGTTGCCAGTGGGGCAAAAAGGGTTAATGTTGAAATGACTCAATTAAAAAATGATTTAATCATGAGAAATCCTAACGAACAAACACACTGCAGTCATTGTTACATCATCTCCTTTTGTGTTGATAATAAATATTTCTATTTATTTATGGTGTCTTTTTCCTGCTTGAAATGCAGGTATGAATTAATGAATCTACCAGACATTAAAATGTACACATTACTTTTCATACTGTTTTGTCTAAAAATAAATGTCCAAGGCTTATTATCATGTTAATAAAGAAATCATCTCACCTGAAACAACAACAGATGAGTTATGGTTTTAATTTACAGACAAGCATCAAAGCTTTCTAAATAATTATTTTTTTTTTTTTACTTAAGACTATTTTAATTACAAGTTATTTCATGTAAGAAAAAAACCCCATAAGGATTTTCTTGAATAAACTGCTGGGTATAAATTAGCAGTTCTAATGTTCCTGACACACATCTGCACTAGTCTGTGTTTTTGCCTGATGCCTTGTTTTTTTTTTTTCTGGCTTTAAAGTAAGGCTGTAACAACGATTGAAAAAAAATGGCTTTCCTTCACACATTTGGTGCTCAAAATGCAGGCAATAGTGTTTCAGAGGATTATAAATTTAAAAATCTTCTGGGGGAAGCTGGCCCCGCTCCTCCCTATCCCCCAGCCTCAGCGCGCGGTTTGCTGCAAGGAGAACTTTAGCGGCTGTAGGAGAACTTTTCCCCCAGCGCTTGGTGTGGGGCACACGGCAGGAGAACTTTAGCGGATTCAGTTCTGTCAACTACGCCGTCTGGAAGCACTTTAAAATTTAAATTGCCATGTCCCATGCCTTTCTCCATGTCCACGGCAGCAGTCAGCGACATACTTGCAAAAAAAACAAAACAAAATAAAAACAAAACAAACAACAACAACAAAAAACTGTATTAACGTACAATATGAAAATTCTTGGCATTAATTAATTAATACATTAACACGATAATAACGCGTTAACTTGCTCAGCCCTAGTAATTACATTATTCTAAAACTATCTTAATTAAAATGCAACAGTCCATGCAATTTTATTAGAATATGGATATGAATCAACATGCAAGTACTTTTACTATTAATACTTAAAAGTATATTTAAAAGCACATAATATTTACTTTTACTTAAGTAATGTTGTCATTGTCATACTTCTGCTTTTACTAGAGTAAATATTTATTTGGAGTTTTGTACTTTTACTTAAGTACTGAGACTCAGTACTTCCTCCATCACTGGTTATGATGTATTTTGGGAAATTTTGCACTGGCCACATTATAGAAGTTTTGAACATATTCAAATTGCCATGTTGATGTCTCACCTCGCTAAGATGCATGTTGGTAACGCCACTGTTCAGCACACCTTGCAACAGTACTTATGGTTCTGTATGACACGTTGGTTTTGCATCTTGTAATGAGTGGCCAGCTTTAGAAGAATGATTTTCATGTCGGCCCATCATCCAGATGTTCTACGCCAAAACTGAAACATTGGCATTTATAGGTGAAATGATATTGTACACACCATGCACACCTGTAAGTGATTCAGACACATTTTAAGACACTATTCTCCCTTTTGTATGGCTAGCATACTGGCAAAGTATGGAACTATGCTTCCTATCCTTTGAATTAAATTTTATTAGTAATGGAACAGGTCTCGGCCTCAACTTTATCTAAATTTTGGGTCTGTTAGTGAAGTGTAGGGCTCACAGCAGGCGATCACCTTAGTATTTTCTCTGCTTTCCTGTTGATTTACTGCTGATGAATTATACCTTAGGTGTAGTTTTTCCAGGACACAGATTCTGCTCTTTTCTCTCTGGCCAAGGTATGGATAGCGGACTGGCTACTGAACACAGGATGCCGGATTGACAGACTGCACACTGCAGTCTGCATTTGAAATGAGCGTTACCATGGGAACAGGCCCACTTACAGCAGGAGGAATGCTGGATGACCCCTGCCTGTGGCATACCTGCATGCACGAACTTCTCATCAAATACATATTCTTTTGTTATTATGTCATGTTTTTTGAGTTCCTGTTTTCTGTTTCTTCACCTTTGTAAAGCTTTGTAAAAACCTCATAACTGTTAGAATGGCCTAAGCAGTGGGTCACCCCGCCTAGCCTGGTCTGCTTGAGGTTTCTTCCTCAATATTATCAGAGGGAGTCTTTCCTTACCACTGTCACCTGTGTGCTTGCTCTTGGAGTTGGTAAGGTTAGACCTTTCTTGTGTGAAGCACCTTGAGGCAGCTTTGTTGTGATCTGGCACTATATAATAAAAAAAGAATAATTTAATTCATTTATTTCATTGAAATAAATTGAAATTGAACTTAATTAATTACTATCTGGAACAGAAGAGAGGAAAGGTGTGGGTCTCTTTTGTTATGTGATGTGCTCAAACAATAAGATCACATAGATTAGGCTGACATTTATAAAAAAAATGTGGTCAGGCCAGAATTGGGATCATGTGCTGGTGTCACTCATCACTGAATCCACCACAACACAGGGTCCTGGATGCCAACCACCTAGGCAGACAACTGGCCCATACAAACCTCTCAAAAGCATCCATCGGTCTGCGGCAGCCAGGTCAAACATGGGAGATTTTGAAATGATATTTTACCAAATAGATCTGAACTCAAAATATACATGTTTGTGTCAATACATTTTATTTTCTGTGCTATCATCTCTCGACATAACTCCCCATTCTTTGTGTCCTCTCTTCTCTGCCTCAGCTTCAAATTCATTTGAAGATTGACTGAATTGGTGTCACGTAGCTATTTGTTTAAGTTCAGTCATTAAAGGTTTCACAGTAGATTTTTATTTCATAAAAAAAAAAAATAATAATAATAATAAAATGGAATCTGCAAAGTGGCATTTTCAGCCATCTTCGTTTAACTTGTTTGAGTGAGCAGCCAGCTGGCATGCTACCTTTCTTTACTCTGACTAACCATTACTGTGTGCTTCCTAGGATTCTGCGCACAAGTGGGGGTAAGTGCTCCCCCGTGATCACTATGACATTGCTACCAAATGTAGGTCATGGCGTCTGATTGCTTCAAATTTTAAATTGGTTCCAGACAGTGCAAATTTTGATCATATTGGTAATATCATATATATTTATGACTTAAATATTTAAAAACCCAGAGGTGGTAAACCTTTAAGCTTAGGGCCCCTTCACACATAGTGCGAATATGTACAACTCCAGGGCGACTCATGGCGGTAGAGCTCGTATGAGCACACCACGAAACATCTTGCCGACGGGCAGGCGTGCACGATGCTGGTGCGACGGTTCGTGCATGTGGGAACACAGTGCCAGCAGCTGCACAATCTGTAACCACATTGCACAGCTGCTGTGAAGAAAAAATAAATAATAAAAAAAAATATATATATGCTGCACGGTTCCGTGCACGCGGGAATACAGCAGCGTTTCACAGCAGATTATCACAGCAGCTGAGCGATGTGGTTGAAAATAAAATAAATAAAAATTACATCGCACCCACGGGAATTGAACCCACGCCTTCCAAAAGCTCTGATTATCAGTCAGAAACTTTACCACAGAGTTACAATCACTGTGAAGGCTGTAGGAAACTGCCTGATATCTGAAAGGATAAGGATGTATTTAAAAAAAAAAAACTAAAAACACAAACCATATCATTTATCAAGCAGAGTGTGCTAAATTATATATGATGCATGCAAAGATTTTGGTATAAAAAATAAAACAGGCCTTTCAAATGTGCCGGTAGGTTGTGAGGTTTAGAGGATTAATCAAGATCAGAGTCATGTCTGGCACTGTCCAAAATTATGTTTACTCTTACAAACTTGTTGTAGTTGTTGTTAAATTTTGTTTGAATGCCTAAAATAGTTTAGTATGAGATACACAACAAAAAGCTGTAATTACAACCTAACCATACTCCATGCAATTTTTTTTATTGACTCACTTCTTATTGACTAATTTGACAAAAGGTTTGAGCAATACTGTGCTTTCTTTATGCTTATTATGACTCACCATCTGTTTAGCACAACTCTATGCCATTCTATTTATTTATAGTTCTTTTTCAAAAATTAGATTTAATAGAATGTTTTTGCACTGCTCAGTATTATCATCACCACTAATGCCTTAGGATTACATTTCCATGCATTGCATTTTTAAATGATGAAGAAACTACAGTTGCCGGCTTAAGTTTACATGCAACTTGACTCAAATTTTTCAAACTTCATTTTTCCTAAATTGATATTTTCCAATTTATCAAACAATAATAATGACTTGGATTTATACAGCGCTTTTCAAGACACCCAAGTTGTACAACCCCAATTCCAAGGAAGTTGGGACATTGTGTAAAATGTAAATAAAAACAGAATAAAATGATTTGCAAATCATCTTCAACCTATATTCAGTTGACAAAGACAAGATATTTAACGTTCACACTGATAAACTTTATTGTTTTTGTGCAAATGTGTGCTCATTTAGAGATGGATGCCTGCAACATGTTTCAAAAAAGCTGCGACAGTGGTATGTTTACCACTGTGTTACATCATCTTTCCTTCTAAGAACACTCAATAAGCGTTTGGGAACTGAGGACACCAATTGTGAGTGTCATGATTGGGTATAAAAGGAGCATCCCCAAAAGGCTCAGCCATTCACAAGCAAAGATATTTTGAGGATCACCACTTTGTGAACAACTGCATGAAAAAAATAGTCCAACAGTTTAAGAACAATGTTTCTCAATGTTCAACTGCAAGGAATTTAGGCATTCCAGCATCAGTCCATAATATAATTAGAAGATTCAGAGAATCTGAAGAACTTTCTACATGTAAGCGGCAAGGCCGACAACCAATACTGAATGCCTGTGACCTTAGATCACTCAGGTGGCACTGCATTAAAAACCGACATCATTGTGTAGAGGATCTTACCACGTTGGCTCAGGAACACTTCAGAAAACCATTGTCAGTTAACACAGTTCGTTGCTACATCTACAAGTGCAAGTTAAAACTCTACCATGCAAAGTGAAAGCCATACATCAACAACATCCAGAAACGCTGCCACCTTCTCTGGGCCCATGTTCATTTGAAATGGACAGATGCAAAGTGGAAAAGTGTGCTATGGTCTGATAAGTCCACATTTCAAATTGTTTTTGGAAATTATGGACATCATGTCCTCCAGACAAATGAGGAAAAAGACCATCCAGATTGCTACCAGCATTAAGTTCAAAAGCCAGCATCTGTGATGGTATGGGGGTTATGAAAGACTACATGGATGACATCCTGAACACTTGCTAAATCAAATATTCCAAATGTTCCATGTCTGGTACGTTTAACCTGCGTGGAACTTCATAAATGCAAACAGAATTTCAGATTTTATATACATTACTCTGGAACAAACAGGACAAACAGTGTTGTAAAGGACAATAAGCAGGGCGTTAAAGAGCAAACTTCACTTTCCACCACAATGGCATGAACAGGAAGAGATCGTAGCTCACTGCAATTACCATTTAAAATAATGGAGAAACAACCTGAGGTTCTCACACATTTACATGAAACAAACACAATAACACCATCTAAAAACTTAGATAATCTATTCACAAGAGTTTTAAGCACAATATACTAACAGTTTTACCTTGCAATGTTAATGCTGTTGTCTGAGTGCAACGGTTAAATTGCAGTGCTATCAGACCATCTCAATCCATTTCTCAGTGTTGTTGACATCTCAAAGAGTGGCGACCTCTCTGAAGTTTTGTGAGATTTTGCGGGATTTAAAACCTCAATAGGGCGAATGTCCACTTTACTTTCATAGAAAGTTATTGAAAAAGAATAGCTACAAGATTTTTATTAATATTTACTATTTTTTCAATGGGTTGTTGGCAGTGGTGCGCACAGTTCTACTAATCCGTTAACTGCTCATTAGTGAAGCTAAATTTCTTGTTAGCAGATTAGCTTTTCAAATAACTTTGAAAACCATCAGTGGATCAATTAGCTTCCACTAATTTTAGCTCCGCTAATGCTAATTCAGCATTTTGGTCAAACTCCATAGAACGCTGTCATCTACTGGATGGGGGTGTGAATAGCATCCAAGTATCACACGGTCGCTATTTGTTGCAATGAATCACACTTACAAATACATAAACCAACCAGTGATGAGCGAAGGCTCATTTTCCCATAATGCCTTTTGGCATCTGTGTGTTGATGAAGAAACCTTCAGAATTGACATATTACTTTAAAATGAAAACATATGTGCAATATTTTTCACTTTATAAAAATGACAGAGTTGATGTTAATTCGATAAACTGTCTGGAATTAGTTTGGTTCTAATCAAACCATAAGTCAAAACTGCTTTGCTTTTGATGTATTCTGCCACATGTCTGTGTTGTTCCATGTTAAAAGTAAATGACTTTTCCTTACAGCAGTGGGTAGGGTGCTCAAAGACAGAAGACCTGACTTACTGTTTGTTTTGAGTTTGTGATCGCCTTTGATTTTACTCAGAAGTGTCAGCGGTGCTTAAACTCAAAACTTGCTTGTCAGTAGCTGACAGTGTACTGGGCTTAATAGTAAAAGTTGGCTGTTAGTTGTAGCTTCCGCTATTTTTTTGTGGTTTATTGCTTTTGAATTATAAAAGTTAACTGATCAGTTAGCGGATTAGCAGTTATCGAAGCTAACTTTTTGGTTTGCTGTGCCCACCACTGGCTACTGGTTAACATACATTAAGATAAATGTGTCTTTAAACAGCATATTAGACTGCAGAAATTGACGGAATATCCAGCAAAAGCCACTGAGTGACTCACTGGCATTATTCAAGGATAATTAGGGAACCACTGGCTGTAGGTGTGTACTCTGAAACCAGTGATGCTCATAAGAAGTTGAGCTACAACCTAGGCATCATTCTCTATGTCACTGGACAAGATGTTTCTTCTGCATTGTCTCAGTCCACCTAGCTATAAATGGGTACCAGCTTTGGCTGGGGAAGTAACCTGTATTGGCCTGGCATCCTATCCAGGGGGAGCTGTAAAGTCTCACATCGTTTTGTCCAATAGAATGTGCAAGTTGCTCATGGTACCATGAGTGTTTTCAGGACAGTTCCTAAATCTTCTGGCAATAATAATACTGTAATAATTTGTTTAATTTTACAGTGTTTTCAATCCATATCTCAAAAGTACACAGGAAAGGCAATAAAATACAGAGAGGAGGTGTCCTTTATCCCCAGGTTGTTTTCAGCGTGCAGTCAAGCACCTTGAATGCCTTCAGCTTTCAGGCTCCTCTCCTGTGGAACCAGCTCCCAATTCAGATCAGGGAGACAGATACCCTCTCTACTTTTAAGATTAGGCTTAAAACTTTCCTTTTCACTAAGGCTTATAGTTAGGGCTGGATCGGGTGACCCTGGACCATCCCTTGGTTATGTTGCTTTAGACGTAGACTGTGGGGGGGTTCCCATGATGCACTGTTTCTTTCTCTTTTTGCTCCGTATGCATCACTCTGCATTTAATCATTAGTGATCGATCTCTGCCCCCCTTCTCGGCATGTCTTTTTCCTGGTTCTTTCCCTCAGCCCCAACCAGTCTCAGCAGAAGACTGCCCCTCCCTGAGCCTGGTTCTGCTGGAGGTTTCTTCCTGTTAAAAGGGAGTTTTTCCTTCCCACTGTGGCCAAGTGCTTGCTCATAGGGGGTCGTTTTGACCGTTGGGGTTTTTCATAATTATTGTATGGCCTTGCCTTACAATATGGAGCGCCTTGGGGCAACTGTTTGTTGTGATTTGGCGCTATATAAGAAAAAAGTTGATTGATTGATTGATTGAATGCCAGCACGCTAACGTCCATGTGTGAGTGTGTGTGAATGGGTGAAGATGAAGCTGTATGCTGACTGCGTATCCATGGACACACACTGTATCCATCAGTTCAAATTACACATTTTAATGAACATCCATCTGGTTGCAGTTAAAATGAACTGATTATTCATTTCACACTAATCTGAAACATGATTCACCTGACTTTTATATTTACTGTGGCAGGCAGACGAACAAATCATTATGGCAGAGATGATAGAGAGGAAAAAGTCTGTAGCTGATTTGAAGATTCAGTGAGTTTGTCTAATGGCCTGCTGGGCTGATGATCTGAGTGCAAACGTGCACTGCAGGATTATACATCCCTGAATGTGAAAGTAAAACCCGCTCATTGTGTTTTAAATGTTAAGAACCTGGGATGTTTAATACGGTTATTGTAGTTACATATTTTACAATCACTTTGTTTGTCTCTCTGCATCTCTCCTTAGTCCAAATGCATGGTGGTGTATTCCGGCACTGTTTTTTTTTGTGGTCAACTGTTAAAGCTGTTGTGTTTTATTTATTTATTTATTGCCTCATATGATGGATTTCTTGTATGAGAGAAAACCTGTCATGAACAGATTCCTGGAAGATGCCTTTTTTGTTTGTGGAACAAGTCAATCAAGTCTAGGATCATGCAATGATTGTTGCATTCATCACACCATGGAAATGCCTTGATCCTGGATGGCAATCTCTCTGGCAGACAAATGATCCATCACCACCTCTTGAACGTGAGCCAGTTGAAATGTGGGCCACCCCTTGTCCTTCTCCAGCCACAGTGAGGCTGGTGTGCTGGATCATGCTCACAGCAACTTGCTCCATGGTCAAAGCACAATATACCAGTGTTGCCAAAGTAACTTTGAAAAGTTGCTTTATTAGTTACTTTATATTCGTTACTTTGCTGATTACTCGATCTTAAGAGTAAACAAGTTGCATTACTAGTTAGTTAGCAGCTCCTAATAAAGTAATTGCATAAAGCTGCTAATGAAGTAACTGCATAAAGTAAATGTATAAAGCAACTAAAAACTAATAAAGTGACTTTTCAAAGTTGCTTTGGCAACACTGCTGCCAAAGACCTCTCGTCATCACTTTAGGGCCATGTCACCCTAGGGGAAACGATTTAAAAATTTGTGCTGTCCACAATGATTACACCCAAATTAGTGCATCATGTGCTGTCACATTGCAAACACAAATCCCTGAAATAGGTGAGTTGAACATGGCAAACAGGTTTGCAGCCAGCCTTACACAGTAAAATCACCAGTAGTAGAGTCATAAGCTTGGAATCCGTGACCATCTTCTTCGTACCTTTTTTCTCAATGGATTAGAAAACTAGAGCCATTTTAAAGGAAAAATGGCTCCTATGTACCTCTGGAAAGTGGGGGCTAACTCTGCTAGAGTGAAATTTTCAAAATGTCCACCACCTCTAGCTTGAAAAACAGAAGTACAAATATCTCTGGCACCGGATAAGCTAGAACGACAAATGATGTATCATTTCACACTAATTCTGGCATGCCAAATTTACTGAAGTGGGTATTTTAGTGTTCCCAGGTCACTCTGACCTTTAAATCCAAGATGTCCACTGACGCTATCATGAAAATCAATTCAATTTCATATCTTTGGCACCATATATGCCAGGAGGATGAATGAGGTGTCATTTTCTTCTAATTGTGGTGTGGTAAATAAACTGGAATGGTTATTTTTAGGGTTTGGGCTCATTCTGACCTATACATAACCAAAATGGCTGCAGATGTCTTCTTGAAAACAATAACATACCGGCATTTTCTTTGGCACCAGATAGGTTAGGAAGACAAATGAGGTTGGGTTGTCCATACAAAGAGGAACCCCATTATTTCAAAAAACAAAACAAAACAAAAAGTGTTTACTTTTGATTTAAGGAAGCTCTTGAAGTAATATTTCAAACAGTTGGCAAATGATCACATAGATGGTGATGGGGGAGGTGATGGTCTAGTGGTTAAGGCATTGGGCTTGAGACCAGAAGATCCTCGGTTCAAATCCCAGCCTGACTGGAAAATCACTAAGGGCCCTTGTGCAAGGTCCTTAGTCCCCTGTGTAATGAGTGCCTTGTATGGCACCACCCTTACATTGGAGTGAATGTGAGACATTATTTGTAAAGTGCTTTGAGCATCTGATGCAGATGGAAAAGCGCTATATAAATGCAGTCCATTTATTTACCCTGTGTTGACCTGTTGGCATGAAACCCTGAAAATCCAGGTACAGTGTGGTCTTCTGGCTTGGGTCTTGCTTGGTCTTCTTGGGCCCTGGCTAATGCATGGATTACAACACGAGTTCTTTACATAAATGTACCAGGAATAGGGCTGTGATCAGCAGGTGACTTCCTGATAGGGGGTTCTCCACGCTTCACTGTCTTGTAAGGGTTGACATTTTGCATTTCACATCCGAGCCCTTTGAGAGTTATTGAGAGCAATGATGCCAAGTTGGCATCAGCAACTGATTGATCTCTATGATTTTGAGCAGGATTTCCTTGACCAAATGCCCCAGCCTACACAAACATGGCAATAGTGCGATGTGACTGGCCAGCTCCAGTCAGTGTGTCACTTTTGAAGTCATCGTTGTCGACTATAGCTATGGCAGGCTTACACTCAGCTAGTTCAAAGGGGCAATCAGATAAGCGCTGGAGGTCTTTGACTACCCGACAATCTCGCAACAGAAATACGTCATTGTAAATGATGCCCAAGCCATTCTTGTGCATGTCGACAATTTTCCTACTCTTGGTCATTCCATGTAGGGTGACAGAAAGATCTGGCACAAATGCAGTGTGTTTTCCAGTGGTGTAGGCTATGAGGGTAGATGCAATTGACAAATTGCATCCTACTTGCACAAATGCTTGTGCAAGTGGGGACTGTTATGACCATTTTACATATTTGAATTTACATATAGATAAATTGACAAATTTTATGATGTAAGCCAACAATGAGCTTCCCCTCTTTGACAGACCAGCAGCTGCCACTACTCCAAACTCATTTACTGACAGAGGTTCTATATTGCTATATTTCAATATTGATATTTTTCAACATGGCTTCCACACCCATTTTGGACATTATTATCACTTTAACGGGGCGTTGCTGAGCCGGTATCGTAGATTTACGTCGACAGTATCTGGCTATACCCGCCCACTGTGCGTAAACAAATTACGTCATAGCGCGCGCAGCCCAAGAACTGTCTGCGGAGGAAAAAACAAAAAAGCTGTCCACAGAGGAAAAAAAAAAAAAGAACTGTCCGCAGAGGAAAAGATGAAAAGGCGAGAAGTGTGTTTTGGTCCTAATATGGATATTCCGGATGATTTTTCTCATGGATAGCACGACAATGAACAGCAGCTAAAGCAGCCAGCTTGATGAGGGAGAGCAGCGCGTGCCAGACAGCGCGAGACATGACAAAAGTGAGCCAACTTTTTATGTACGCATTATGTGTTGTATATCTCAGTAAAAAGTGATAATAATGCAAATAACATGCTGTTGTCATGCGGTATGCATTTTTCTGAGTCCCTCCGTCCATCCCATCGCCCGCAATGACAGCTATTCGCCCGAGTTAGACGATCTAATTCCATATTGTTGTAACTTGTGAAGCAATCTTGAGTGGTCGATAACATCAAAAGCTTTTTTCAGGTCGATAAAAATACTTACAAAATAATCCTTATTATCTATTGTTGTTGATATTTTCTCTGTTAATTCCATAATTGCCATAGCTGTTGAATGTTTTGTTCTGAATCCATACTGAGCATTATTTAAAATATGATGTTTCTCAGTGAATTTGTCCAACCTTGTCACAAGAAGTTTTTCCATAATTTTAGAAAACTGTGGAAGCAATGACACTGGCCTGTAATTTGAAAAATTACGTTTGTCTCCATTTTTATATAATGGGACTACCTTGGCAATTTTCATTTCGTCTGGGAAAATTCCTGTTGACAGAGACAGATTACAAATGTAAGTGAATGGTTCAATAACAGTTTCTATTATACTTTTTACAGTCATCATGTCTAAATCTTCATAGTCAGTTGATCTTTTGCTTACACAGTTTCTTATTTCATCTTATTCCACATTGTCAAGGAAAATACTATTGACCGTATTTACAAGTGTATTTAATTTATCTTCTACTATTAGTTTATTTCCCACCAGACTTGATCCCACATTTGAAAAATAATCATTAAACTCATTTGCAACTTCTTTTATGTCATATATCTCTTTATTTTCCTTGACAAAGTAATTTGGAAAAGTTGATTTCGCTCCATCACTTTTAATCACACTATTTATAATTCCCCATGTTGCCTTTATATTATCTTTACTCTTATTTAATTGTTCACTATAATAATCTTTTTTTGTTTGTTTCCTAATTATTGTCAATAGTTTATTTTGTATATTTTTTGTATCTGTGTTCTGTTTCCTTTGTTTGCATTTTTAAAAAGCACCTATATAAATAGTTTTTCTTTACACAAGCATTTTTTATTCCCTTAGTCAGCCATGGTTTATTTACTCTTTTCTTACTAATTTTTATTAATTTACAGTTTTTATTATATGATTTCATCAGTATTTTCATAAATGAATTATATGCTACATTAACGTCGCCGACATAATCTTCTTCCCAATTTTGATTTTTAAGGTCATAATTTAATGCCTCTAAGGCTTTTACTGACTTATCTCTTTTAAAATTTATAACAGTTTTTTTCTTTTTTTCTTGAAAAAACTGGTAAATGATCACTAAGATCTGTCATCAAGATCCCATTCTTAATAATTTCATCTGTTCTATTTGTGAATATATTGTCAATTACAATTGCACTTTGCGATGTAATTCTGGCTGGTTTTGTTATCAAGGGGAATAAACTCAAACTATACATTGAATTCACAAAATCACTTGTTCTTTGGCAACTGGAGCTTTCTATATTAATGTTAAAGTCTCCACACATAAAAAGCGTTTTGTTTTTGATTTGATGGAATAATTCTATTATTTTATCTGTAAATTTCACAACGCAAGAGTCTGGTGCTCTGTATACACAAATGATTAGAATATTCTTAGATGTTTCATGTACAATTTCAAGTTACAATTTCTATGACATCATCTATAATTGTCATTTCTTCTACAATTGTACATGTCAGATCTGTTTTTGTGTACAAAGCAATACCGCCGCCTTTTTATCTCTTCTGTTTACAAAATACAGCTCATATCCCTCCATTTGAACATCAGCCATGAGGTCATCTTTAAGCCAAGATTCTGTGATTGCAATAATGCTGAATCTATTTTTAAACTGATTTAAATAATCTTTTATTTTTGACATTTTACAATACAAGCTTCAGCTGTTTATATGTATAAGTGACAGGGTATCTTCTGTAATTTTGTCACTATTTAGCTGTTCTTCCATACAATACTCACAACCAATTGTTTTTAAGTCAAATCTACTTTCATCAATGTTGGTGTCTATGTCATATATTTTATCATCTGTTTCCATGTTTGATCTGATTTTTGTTGGTCAAATTACCAACTGGCATCATACTTAATTGTCTATTCAGGTCTGTATTTTGTAAGGTCATCCATGTTTTTGATTTGTATGCCATTTGTTCCTTCTTTCACTCTAATCCACACCCTACAGTTCCAGACCCATGTAGCAACAATGTGTTTCTGTTTTTTAGTAGTCTTGCTTCCCTAGCAATATCTGCATTTTTTTTTTCGTTAGGTCAGAATAACCTGGAAACATTAAAATAACCACTTCAGTGGATTTGTCATGCCAGAATTAATGGGAAAGGATACCTCATTCTTGTACTTCTGTTTTTCAAAATAGCGGTAGGGGCCATTTTAAAAATTTTACTCTAACAGAGTTAGCCCCCACTTTCCAGAGGTACATAGGAGCCATTTTTTTTCTTTAAAATGGCTGTAGTTTTCCAATCCATTGAGAAAAAAAAAAGTAGGAAGAAGATGGTCATGGATTCCAAGATTATGACTACTACAGTGTAAAACTAACACTGACAGTAACAAATTAACACTGCCAGTGTACTTATGATTCCACTTTGGTCAGAGTGGGACCATATGTACACTGTCAGTGTTAATTTAACACTGGTGATGTAGTCAGGTGTTCAGACACAGTGATAAAATGACCATGACATAGAGTCTGACAATGTGTCACCTGCTACTGGTGTATGAGTAAACGGGGTCAAGTTGACAATTACATGCAGTCTGTATGAAATAATACAAAGAATGATGATGACAAATGCAGGAGCAGTGCAGATTGGTTGCCATGTGTTGTTTCTGTGACACAGAGTTAACTCTGCTTGGCAGCATGCAGTGTTGCACAAACACCACATGAGCACCATCAAAATTAAATTGATTTAATATTATTATTATTACTAGATGGATAATACAGTGTTTAATTTAAAAAATGGGTCTGATTTCTCACCTTATTTATGAATGTGAACTGTGGTCAGCATGTAAAAGCTGCAAAATATTTCATCTTCTGTCTCTGTGACAATCTTATATGCTGCAGCATGAATAATTGGTAAATCTGACTTTATATGGTGAGGTGGGATGAAGTAATCACTACCAGAAATCCTCAGTAGTTTTGTGCCATTGTGAAGCTTGTTGGATATTCGACATTAGGCGTTCATCACATTAAAAAATGTATTTAACTATGGAATCAAAATTTAGGAGAAATGTACATCGGGCTAGTTATGATGTATTCATACAAGCACAGGTTATGTGCCATATCGTCTTAAATTGTTCATAAATGTGTAGTTATTAATTATTAATAATGAATTTTAAAATTTAATTAATTATGCTTTAAACAATAAAATTAATTTCTTTTTTGAGGTTAAACTGATTTTTATCTGTCCAAACTAAGACATCTGACACATCACAAAACCCTTTTCGTGAAACATCTTTGGCTTCATTTTCTGCTTTTAATTTCAAATAATCAAATAAATGTATGAAGCAACAATTCCTGTGGCCTTTTCCATGCTGCAATACCTGTGATGCACAGAGATAAATGCACTATATGTCGCACAAAGCATCTTTTTGCAACAAAGCTCACTCTGTGTTTTTATATACAAATTTAAATATACAAAAAAAAAAACAAAAAAAAAACAAAAACAAAAAAAAAATCAAATATGTCTATTGGGTGAATAGCCTTTGCCATAAAAAATGCACTCCCCCTTTCGTGTCGGTACTGCACGGTGTGGTGCAGGTCAGAAGCAGAGTAATTTAACATTATTTTATTTTTTTTATCTTGATGGACCATTTTCATTGTGTACAGAATGCAGATGTGTTGACTGGCTGTGGAAAATGCTGCCGTGAATGAATGAAGTGCTATCTCTTTAACTGTTTAAAGCGTCGGCTGCTTCCTAATCAGCGGACCTGATCAGGTCTGCTCAGGTCATCACAGACCTGAATAATGAAACGCTGTGAAGATTTAAACTTTTAAAACGCCAGTCAACTTCGATCAGGTGTGATCAGACCTGAATGATGTGCTGTGTGGTCTGCTGGTGTGGTGATCACTGACAGAGACAATGCTTTAATGAGTTAGAGCGCATTAATCAGGTGTGATCACTCTGATCGATCAGGTCATCTGATGATCACACCACAGCAACAGCGCTTTAAAAGTTTAAATCATCACAGCACTTCTGTGTGTTCAGAGCGCAACACAGGCATCCTCTGAGAAACGCACCTGCAGCAGAAAAACCACAGAGGGACTTGCTTTAAAATGCTATGTTTCCAGCCATGAATTAAAGTATTTTCAGATGTCATTTTCAAAATTCAGGAGCTTTATGTGGATTCATGTCCGTCTGTGATGGTGAATTGGACTGAAATGAACAGGTCAGATTTACTCCGTGTGTGAATGAAACAGTCGATCTGCATGAGGACTGCAGCTTTCAGCCAATCAGTGGCCAGCATTAATGGATGGATTTCAACTTATGAGTAAATTATAAAAAACGTGTGCCAACAATCACATAACTTACCTACAATTTATGTCCTGCATGTGCGGGACGTGTGAGTCACACGTTCGCATGCGTTGAAAATTTTCAGCATGCCCCTAAATTTTTTTTTAGGACAAACATTAGCAAGCTTCAGCGTGTTTCAATGTGACTCTACATGCTCTTAACTTATAAAAAAACTTACCCTTAACTTATTGGGCTTACTGTATACCAGCATTTTTTAATATGATTGGCATATGATGACTAAATCATCAAGGCGTGACAGGGCCCTAAATAGTCAATGTCTGACAGGCCCACTATCTTGACATATTCCGACTTATAAGTAACTTACAAGTAACATGCGTTCACAATTCCATGCCTTACCTACATCGTGTGGCCTGCATATGCAGGATCCATCAGCCATACACTGGCATGCATTGAAAATATTGTGCATGCACAAATGTTTTTGATGACCTCGCCGTACTACAGTGTATACCATTGTGTTTCAACGTGCTCTTAACTTGTACAAAACCTACCCATAAGGGTAGTACAAATAGATTGAAAAACGGTTTCTATCCAACTGCTGTTAGAGGTTTGAATGCCACTGGAACCAAATAGCCATGTCACATGCCTCACTTAAAATGAGTGCAAAATTTGTTTATGTGCAATATCCACTGACACTGATGTCTACAGTTTTGTACATATTTTTCTCTTTTTTTAAGATGCAATCTCTTTTTTGCTATGGTATTTTTAGAATTTTTTTCTTCTCCAGACCTTTCAAGTCTGTGTGTAGTTTACTCAGGTTTACATTTGCACTGAAAAGCTTGCACCTTACCTTTCATTTGCTTTGTTACAATGACAATAAGGAATCTGTATCTGTATTTTTAATATGTCGGCATACGCAGGATAACTCGTCAAGGTGTGACAGGGCCATAAATTTGGAGCTGTGTGGGGCTCCTTTGCCTTTTGATAGGTCAGATTTACTAAATCTGAGGTTTGATGTTTATCTGCAAAGTTAGGCTGTAAATTATTGTTGTAACTTCATCTGTGACAAAAACTTTCTGGGTAAGGTTTCAGTTGAACACTGCTTGCCCCCCACCCCAAAAAATAGGAGCCCCTTGTAAATGACACTGATATGGCTCCGGGACTGCAGAAAACAGACTAAAGTTTGCTGACATCCATTGTGATTATATTACACTCTGCTTATTCTTGTCACCTTACACCAACAGGAAGAGAAGGAGGCTTCCGCCAGAAATTAATCTCTCAAAATCCTGTCATCATACAATGCTGGGCCGCATTATTTAGGGCGCCATTGTTTTCCGAGACAGAGATTAATGTCAAACAACAGGAGCAAGAAAAATAGATGTCACTGCCCTGCATAAAAGGACAATAAATCTGGAGTAGTTTAATCACAGGTGGGTGTGTTTCTGCTGCAAAGGTGGGTCATTCAAATACTATTGAGCACCCGCTGCTAGCTGTAGAAAGAGGGATAGAACTCAGATATGATTTAAAATATAAAAATAAAAGTTGCAGAGCTCCAAAACACTTAATACCCTGTGGCCAATCTGCAAATAAAATACTATGCCTTTCTTCATGATGAATAGCTCCTGTATAATAAACCTTTAAGAACACAAATTAATAAAGAAATACTATTTTTAACTTATAAAACTATATGATTTCTTTTAGGTAATTTATTGCATTATTTGATAAAAAGGTGTTGTTTTAATCAGGATCACAACCATTGCACGGTTGCACATGCTTCAATAACATTCTTTGTGCTCATGTATCCATGTGTGTGTCTGTATGTGTTTAAACAGCTTTTAGGCTGGAAACCATCAGCTGTATTTGGCAACACTCATGATCATTGTGCTTGAGCACTGCCACCAGAACATGGAAAAGTTTGTTAGAAATAAATTTAAAAAATGTAACATACGTGATGCATGTCACTTTTAATAATTCCACTGTAAAGACGATTTGTCTCTTCATTTATTTTGTTTTATTCAATAAAAACGTGTAGCTTAAAAAGAAATACAGTGCTTAAAATAAATTCCAGTGGAATTTGGAAGAATAAGATGTACGTGTCAGAATCTCTCTCTCTCTCTCTCTCTCTCTCTCTGCGTGTGTGTGTGTGTGTGTGTGTGTGTGTATTCTTATCTACAAAAGGGGGCCCTGCAGAAAATTTTGGGAACCACTGATTTATAGTGATTTACAGTTTTGGTGAATTTAATATTGTCTGGTCTGATATTTAGTTCTGTGTCCTTTTAGTTCCATTTTAGTTTCCTTCTGTTTATTGAAATTTGTTTTGATCCTGTGCTCAATTCTTACTTATTATATTCTTTAGGTGTTAGTGTTTGTGTTGTTGAGCATCCTGCTTTGTTCTGAGTCATGTTTCTGTGTTCAGCTTGTTTCGTTTGAGTCTTCTTCTTGTTTTACCTTGCCAGTGTGCCACTTCCTGTCACACCTCTTTGCATTCACTTAATTTACTCCCTGCTTTTCTATCAGTCCCTGCCAGAATGCTGCGCTACTAACCATCATGTCATTATTACTTTCATGTGTTTCGAGTGAGTTATTCCTTGTTGTTAAACTACACTTCCTCTTGTGTGCTTTTGAGTTTGCTGCCACCTTTTCCTTTTGATTGCTCTCTGTATTCGGACCTTCTGGACAGCCTCTTTGACAATGGTCTTGCTTACTCCCTCATGGACATTTTTGCCAATTTTGGACTGAATTCCTGCGCACTGATCTCTTTGTCAATAAAGTCTGTGTTTTCACTTAAACCTATTCATCTCTGTGTTAGGGTCCCCTGTCCTTCTACAAATAAGACAACATGGCAGTGGTGTTGTGTGTTGGTCAACGAGGAAGTGGTTCAGGTTTTGACATAATTGATCAAGGCCTGATTCATGAAGATCACAGATAAGGAGCGTTAAATTGATTGTGCAATGCAAACTTTTGTGCAGTGAGGTGGAGACAATTTTGTGGCAGATTTACAAAGAATATTTGAGCAACTGACAGCAGACAGTATTGTTACATAGACAGCAGTATGAAAATCAGGATTTTATGTGTCCCAATGAATCACAAAGTACAGTTAAATATCCCAGAAGTTTATAAAGAGTGATTTTTTTTTTTTAAATTCTGTGTAGACTCTGCACTGGAACAACATTCTGTCAAGTGTAACATGATGCCACCAAAGTTTTAAACTTAAAAAAATACAGTCAGCACCCATTAAATTTCCTTTCGGCCTTGATATACAATTGTCACCTATCTGCATGTTCAGCAGCAGAATTTTGTACAGTGGACAAACCCCAGATACCATAATCAGGAAGGCAAACACTCTAAATGGGCAATATGCAGTACTGTGAACATTTGACATACACTATACAGTTGTACGAGGTCTATTAGAAAAGTATCTGACCTTATTATTTTTTTCAAAAACCATATGGATTTGAATCACGTGTGATTGCGTCAGACAAGCTTGAACCCTCGTGCGCATGCGTGAGTTTTTCCACGCCTGTCAGTTGCGTCCTTCGCCTGTGAGCAGGCTTTGAGTGAGGAGTGGTCCAGCCCCCTTGTCGGATTTTCATTGTCAGGAAATGGCGGAATGATTTGAGCTTTTTTTCCATCAGAATTTTTTCAGAAATCAGTGATTATCCGAGAAATTGTGGATGTGCCTGGACATGCCAGAACATGTCCCGTGAGGCTTCATCACGGCGTTGCTGTGCGCCATGCGGCACCGCCGCGACGCGCGGAATTCCTCCGCACGTCTGTCTCAATGTGCCGAAAAAGTGCTGATGTCCACGTCTTTTCACAATTCCTGTGCTAGTCACAACGACGTCCTGGATAAAACACAGCGTCCAGTTTGGAAATGAACAGCACATTCCACTGTTACAGGAGTTTTTGTCATGGAAAGAGGAGCGGAGGCTTCACGCGTCGCGGCGGTGCCGCATGGCGCACAGCAAGGGTGTGATGAAGCCTCACGGGTCATGTTCTGGCATGTCCAGGCACATCCACAATTTCTAGGATAATCACTCGATGGAAAAACCACCGACAGCTGTCTGAACGCCATCTCAAAGCTGTCCTGTGAGACCAAAACGGAGGTGGTTTTGTCTTGCCATCGTGACGCGCGAAGCCTCCGCTCGGCTTTCCATGACAAAATCTCTTGTCAAAAGTGAAATCTGCCGGAAAATGGTTGATGTCCAGCTCTTGTGATAACCAGAGAAATGGCACACGATGGTCACGGATCCAGACAGCTATCCGTTTAGAAATGAAATGGTCGTTCAGCCTGTCGATGGCGGCTTCGGAGCACGGCGCACCCCACAGCCGCTGGGGGCCATCCTTAAAGTGACAGTAACACTCCTTATTCTCTACCAAGCCTGTAACATTTTCACCGAAAGCCAGATAAATTTTTCTAATGGTTTCCAGCTGCCAGTCTCTAACAGTTTCTGAAAAAATTCTGATGGAAAAAAAAGCCCAAATCATTCCACCATTTCCTGACAATGAAAATCCGACGAGGGGGCTGGACCACTCCTCACTCAAAGCCTGCTCCCAGGCGAATGACGCAACCGACAGGCGTGGAAAAACTCAGGCATGCACACGAGGGTTCAAGCTTGTCTGACGCAATCACACGTGATTCAAATCCATATGGTTTTTGAAAAAAATAATAAGGTCAGATACTTTTCTAATAGACCTCGTATGCAAAAGTTTGGGCATCCCTGATAATTTTCATGATTTTCCTTTATAAATCATTGGTTGTTTTGATCAGCAATTTCAGTTAAATATATCATATAGCAGACAAAGACAGTGATATTTGAGAAGTGAAATGAAGTTTATAGGATTTACAGAAAGTGTGCAATAATTCCTTAAACAAAATTAGGCAGGTACATAAATTTTGGCACCCCAGCAGAAAAAAAATACATCAATATTTAGTAGATCCTCCTTTTGCAGAAATAACAGCCTCTAAATGCTTCCTATAGCTTCCAATGAGAGTCTGGATTCTGGTGGAAGGTATTTTGGACCATTCTTCTTTACAAAACATCTCAGGTTTGTTGGTTTCTGAGCATGGACAGCCTGCTTAAAATCACACCACAGATTTTCAATAATATTCAGGTCTGGGGACTGAGATGACCATTCCAGAACACTGTACAGAACTCTGCATGGATGCCTTAGTAGAGTTTGTGCAGTGTTTAGGGTCATTGTCTTGTTGAAAGATCCAGCCCTGGCGCAATTTCAACTTTGTCACTGATTCATGAACACTGTTCTCAAGAATTTGCTGATATTGACTGGATTCCATGTGACCCTCAAATTTAACAAGATTCCCAGTACCTGCACTGGCCACACAGCATGATGGAACCACCTCCAAATTTTACTGTAGGTAGTAAGTGTTTTTCTTGGAATGCTGTGCTCTTTTTCAGCCATGCATACTGCCCGTTGTTATGTCCAAATAACTCAGTTTTAGTTTCATCAGTCCACAGCACCTTATTCCAAAATGAAGCTGGCTTGTCTAAATGCGCTTTAGCATACCTCAAGCGACTGTTTGTGGGGTGAATGCAGAAAAGGCTTCCTCTGCATGACAGCATCTCTTTGTGCAAAGTGTGCTGTATAGTTGAATGATGCACAGAGACACTATCTGTAGCAAGATCATGTTGTGGGTCTTTGGAGCAAGTCTGTGGGTTGACTATGACTGTTCTCACCATCCTTTTCTTCAGCTTATCTCAGATTTTTCTTGGCCTGCCACTTCAGTCCTTAACTAGTACTGTGCCTGTGGTCTTCCATTTCCTCACTATGTTCCTCACAGTGGAAACTGACATCTGAAATCTCTGATAAAGCTTTTGTGTCCTTCCCCTAAACCATGATGTTGAACAGTCTTTGTTTTCAGGTCATTTGAGAGTTGTTTAGAGGGTCCCATGTTGCCACTCATGAGAAGTGATGCAAAGAGGGGAAACATTTGCAAATGGCTACCTTAAATACCCTTTCTCGTGATTGGATTCACCTATGTAGGGAGGTCAAGGGTCAATGAGCTTACCAAACCAATTCTGTGGTCCAATAATTAGTGCTAAATGTATTCAAATCAATAAAATGACAAGGCTGCCCAAATTTATGCACCTCCCAATTTTGTTTAAATAATTATTGTACGCTTTCTGTAAGTACTAGAAACTTCATTTCACTTCTCAATTATCAGTGTGTTCATCTGCTATATGATATATTTAACTTAAATTTCTGATCCAGACAACCAATGATTTATAAAGGAAAATCATGCAAATTATCAGGGGTGCCCAAATCTTTGCATACAACTGTACAGTGCATCCGGAAAGTATTCACAGCGCTTAACTTTTTCCATATTTTGATTTTGTTACGGCCTTATTCCAAATTGCAGTAAATTGATTGATGACAACATGAAAAAAGTTCTTTTTTTATTTTTTTGCAATTTTTAAAAAATAAAATACTAAGAAATCACATGTACATACGTATTTACACCCTTTGCTCAATACTTTGTAGCTGCACCTTTGGCAAAAATTACAGCCTCAAGTCTTCTTGAATATGATGCCATAAGCTTGGTGTACCTATCTTTGAGCAGTTTTGCCCATTCTTCTTTACAGCACCTCTCAAGCTCCATCAGGTTGGCTGGGCCATAGAAAAGGCATTCACAGCGTTGTCCTTAAGCCCTTCCTTTGATATCTTGGTTGTTATTGTCCTGCTGAAAGATGAACTGTTGCCCAAGTCTGAGGTCAAGTGCACTCTGGAGCAGGTTTTCATCCAAGATGTCTCTGTACATTGCGGCATTCATCTTTCCTTCAATCCTGACTAGTCTCCCAGTTCCTGCTGCTGATAAATATCCCCACAGCATGATGCTGCCACCACCATGCTTCACCATAGGGATGGTGCTTGGTTTCCTCCAAAAAAGATGCCTGGCATTCACACCAAAGGGTTCAATCTTTGTCTCATCAGCCCAAAGAATTTTGCTTCTCATAGTCTGAGAGTCCTTTTGACAAACCCCAGGTGGGCTGCCATTTGCTCTTTACCAAGGAGTGGCTTCTATCTACCATACAAGCCTGATTGGTGGATTGCTGCAGAGATGGTTGTTCTTCTGGAAGGTTTTCCTCTCTCCACAGAGGGATGCTGGAGCTCTGACAGAGTGACCATCTGCTTCTTGGTCATCTCCCTGACAAAGGCCCTTCTCCTTGAGACAGTCCTGTCTCGAAGGTCTACAGACCATTCCTTTGACTTCATGCTTGGTTTGTGCTCTAACATCCACTGTCAGCTGTGGGACCTTATGTGTAGACATGAGTGTGACTTTCCAAATCATGTCCAGTCAACTGCATTTACCCCACGTGGACTCCAATTAAGCTGTAGAAACATCTCAAGGATGACCAGTGGAAACAGGATGCACCTGAGCTCAATTCTGAGCTTCAAGCAAAGGCTGTGAATACTTATGCATATGTGATTTCTTTCTCTTTTTTTTTTTTTGTCACTAATAAATTTTGCAAAAATCTCCAAAAAACCTTGTTCACATTGTCATTATCCGGGCATTGTTTGGAGAATTTTGAGGAAAAAATGAATTTAATCCATTTTGGAATAAGACTGTAACAAAACAAAATGTGGATGAAGTGAAGCGCTCTGAATACTTTCCGGCCGCACTGTACGACCCCAATTCCAATGAAGTTGGGATGTTGTGTGAAATGTGAATAAAAACAGAATACAATGATTTTCAAATCCTCTTCAACCTATTCAATTGAATACGCCACAAAGACAAGATATTTAATGTTCAAACTGATGGACTTTTTTGTTTTTGTGCAAATACTTACTCAGTTTGAAATGGATACCTGCATCACATTTCACAAAAGCTGGGACAGGGGCAACAAAAGACTGGGAAAGTTGATGAATGCTTAAATAACACCTGTTTAGAACATTCCACAGGTGAACATGTTAATTGGAAACAGGCGAGTGTCATGATTTGGTATAAAAGGAGCATCTACACGTAACTGGCAAGGCCGAAAACCAACACTGAATGCCCGTGACCTTCGATCCCTCAGGCAGCACTGCATTAAAAACTGACATCACTGTGTAAAGGATCTTACTGTGTGGGCTCAGGAACTTCAGAAAGCCATTGTCAGTTAACACAGTTCATTGCTACATCTACAAGTGCAACTTAAAACTCTACCAACTCGAAAGCCATACGTCAACAACATCCAGAAATGCCGCCGCCTTCTCTGGGCTCGAGATTATTTGAAATGGACAGATGCAAAGTGGAAAAGTGTGCCGTGTTCTGATGAGTCCACGTTTCAAATTGTTTTCGGAAATCATGGACATCGTATCCTCCGGACAAAAGAGGAAAAAGACCATCCAGATTGTTACCAGCGCAAAGTTCAAAAGCCAGCATCTGTGATGGTATGGGTGTGTGTTAGTGCCCATGGCATGGGCAACTTACACATCTGTGATGGCACCATCAATGCTGAAAGGTACATCCAGGTTTTAGAGCAACACATTCTGCCATCCAAGCAACATCTTTTTCAGGGACATCCCTCCTTATTTCAGCAAGACAATGCCAAGCCACATTCTGCACGTGTTACTACAGTGTGGCTTCATAATAAAAGAGTGTGGGTACTAGACTGGCCTGCCTGCAGTCCACACCTGTCACCCATCGAAAATGCGTGGCGCATTATGACGTGCAAAATACGACAACAGAGACCCCGGACTGTTGAACAACTGAAGTCGTATATCAAGCAAGAATGGGAAAGAATTCCACCTACAAAGCTTCAACAATTAGTGTCCTCAGTTCCCAAACACTTATTGAGTGTTGTTAGAAGGAAAGGTGATGTAACACAGTGGTAAATGTACCACTGTCCCAGCTTTTTTGAAACATGTTGCAGGTATCCATTTCAAAATGAGCAAATATTTGCACAAAAACAATAAAGTTTATCAGTTTGAACATTAAATATCTTGTCTTTGTGGTGTATTCAATTGGATATAGGTTGAAGAGGATTTGCAAATCATTGTATTCTGTTTTTTTATTTACATTTTACACAACATCCCAACTTCATTGGAATTGGGGTTGTCGGTACCAACCTTGGTTATGAAGTCTCTGTCTCTCTTGCTGTCCATCTTGACAGATGATGACTACTTCAGATTTGGATTTAGTTGTGGTACAACAGTAAAGTGTGTTTATGAAGATGTCTTCTGAGTTTGATTCTGGAAAGGCAAGTCCTGCCACAAACCCTGCATGCAGACCTTAAAACTGTGCATAGCTAGGGAAGTAACCTGTGATCGTCTGGCATATCAACCAGGGAAAATCATAGGCGCTTACCTGCTTCATGCTAACATATCTGGAGATAAGCAATTGCACCATCTATTCTGTGGCAGGCCAAGCCTTTACATACTGCACTTCATGAAAATTACTTTTAGTGAAATGCCTGGGCCCGGTTTCATAAAGCAGTCTAATCTTGTTTAGTTGACTAAACTCAGTTAGTGAATTACTCTTTTGACGTTAGTCGTTGCACAAAGCGTTTAGTCGGCTAAAGTTTCCCGTTACCCGACTAAAGGTTTTAGCCTGCTAAAGAGGAGGCTAATCCTATTTTAGTCAACAAAACATCAGTGTCTTACCTCAAAAATGGCGCCTGTGGGACCTTTCAGCAGGTTACCGGCGACAACATCCACGTCTTCAAGTCGACCGTTTACCAAATCGTGAGGGATGTTAGTTTGGCACTTATGAGCGGACAGCAAGGGGTACACATACAGAGACAGACACAGCGGCAGCAAGAGCAACACTACATGCCCATATATGGCACACATATGAAAATGTCTTTAAACTAAATGAAAACAACAAAATAGAAACACTATTCCTGACCAGTGCCTCAAAAGACATACAGGCCAGGAAAAATGAAATAAACAACCCCAAGAATCTCATTATTAATATCCTAAATGACGTGTTTTCTTCTGCAAGAAGGCAGAAGACACAAAATCAATGCATCTCTATTATTGTGGGAGCATAAATTCTCAGAGTTTTGCGAGTGTGGGCAGGACTTGACATACACATCATGGGAGCGGGCAGGAGTCTAACACACACGCAGTTGTGACCAACCAGGAAGAACTCACAAGGTTTGGAGGCGTTTATTTGGAACGGCACTCGCAACGCTGCTATGCCTGTGAAAATTGTCGGCTAACGTAAGACAGCTAATGTACAAGTTATCCGTCAATGTGAAACTGTGATTTGATGGCTAATGTTGGGTGACTAACTATAGTCAACTAAGTAAATTTAACAGACCGAAAGATTAGACCGCTTTATGAAACCGGGCCCAAATTTATCATAATAACAATCATTTTCATTGATCCCACACACACATACACACACACACACGCACACGCACACGCACACACACACACATCCACACACACACACACACACACACACACACACACACACACACATGCATGCACGCATGATCTACTTAGTGACTCTAAAAAGCTTTAATATTAAACAATAGCATAAGGTCACACACGTGGTAACTTTTTGCAGCACTTGCGGTCAGTTTTGACCTTCAAATTTACAGTTTTCATGAGATTTGTTGGTCTTTCAGATAGTTTTGTTAGAAAAAAAAAATGCACCAATAAAAAAATAAATGAGTATGCAGGTGATATTCTGCAAAATGTGAGCTGAAAATGTCCTACACTGTCCTTTAAAAATGTTGCTGGATGACATTGTGGTGTTGTGGACTAGCTGGAGGTGATGGCTGCACAAATAGAACAAAGGCAGACTGTCAAGCAGTCAATATTGACACAGCTGTTGTGTTGCTGGCGTGCGTTATGGCTGATTCACTGAGTTAAGAGTGTGGTGTGTGTCCTGCAATGCCATCGCTTTGTCTTTCTGAACAATGCAGTGACGTTTCATTGTTACAGCAGCTGCACAGCGAGTGTGCAAAGCAAGCCGATGTTGTGGATGGAATGGTTTTTTAATGTTGCATTGTTCCGTTTTGCGGGTTACAAGCACCCTTTTCTAATCGAACTCACAGATAGAAAAGAGAGAGCAAGGCAGAGAGAGCTGATGTGAGAAGAGTTTGGAACTGCGTTAGAAGGGTCTTGGTTTTACTTACATTTGCAGCCATTGTCCCACAAATAGCCGGGCAGACACTCCTGACACTTGGGCCCTGCGGTGCCCTCCTTACATTTACAAAATCCTGTGCCATTACAGCGATCACTGACTGAGCCAAAGGGATTACAATTACAGTCTGGAAAAACAAGACACACACACACAGGCTGGAGACAGGGTGGCGATTTGATTTCCCAGCACACTTTGCAGGACTTTCCACGAGCTCACTTATGAGCTCCAGTAACAAGGCACTTGATTTTCCTTAAAAGAAGAAAAAATAAAAAGCTGGAAGAATGCTACCATTTCAACTGTAATGGAGACAGAATGAAAAAAGAATGCCGTTGATTTTCAATGCATGAACACTTTGTATTCATAACAATATATTTAAAGCTACAGTGTGTTGTGTTTAGTGCCATCTTATGGTGAGGTTGCAAATTACATTATACTAATTTTATTCCCTTTACATTTTTACTTCTTTGGCAATGGGGATTCATGCTCTCCTGCCTTTTTCTTGTGATAAGCAATGTGTATTATCCTACAATTAAAAAAAAAGAAGAAGAGATTTCTCAATCTTTTCATCATCCACTAGCAACCAGTGGACAGTGTATAGGGCAGCAACCACTGATTCCTGTTGTTTTTCTTCTGGCTGCAAAGCAAAATGTGAACAGTTGCTTAAGTATGCCCCTTTTGGGCTGCTGTATCAACATGGTGGGGCAATATGGTGGCTATGAATGCTTGTGTACATGTGATTTCTTACTTTTTAAATATTCAATAAATTTGAAAAAAGCTAAAACAAAATCTTTTTCACATTGTCATTATGGGGTATTGTGTGCAGAGTTTTGATGAAAAAAAATCATCCATTTTGGAATGAGACTATAACCTAAAATGTGGAAAAAGTGAAGCATAATTCATTGCTGCAGGTAATCATGCACTTATCAACAAATTGTATTCTATTTCTGTGAAGTAACACCCCTAAATCCCACACACTGTAGCTTTACTCAAGGCCTACTACAACCCCTGGCAAAAATTATGGAATCACCGGCCTCGGAGGATGTTCATTCAGTTGTTTAATTTTGTAGAAAAAAAGCAGATCACAGACATGACACAAAACTAAAGTCATTTCAAATGGCAACTTTCTGGCTTTAAGAAACACTATAAGAAATCAAGAAAAAAAGATTGTGGCAGTCAGTAACGGTTACTTTTTTAGACCAAGCAGAGGAAAAAAATATGGAATCACTCAATTCTGAGGAAAGAATTATGGAATCACCCTGTAAATTTTCATCCCCAAAACTAACACCTGCATCATATCAGATCTGCTCGTTAGTCTGCATCTAAAAAGGAGTGAACACACCTTGGAGAGCTGTTGCACCAAGTGGACTGACATGAATCATGGCTCCAACACGAGAGATGTCAATTGAAACAAAGGAGAGGATTATCAAACTCTTAAAAGAGGGTAAATCATCACGCAATGTTGCAAAAGATGTTGGTTGTTCACAGTCAGCTGTGTCTAAACTCTGGACCAAATACAAACAACATGGGAAGGTTGTTAAAGGCAAACATACTGGTAGACCAAGGAAGACATCAAAGCGTCAAGACAGAAAACTTAAAGCAATATGTCTCAAAAATCGAAAAATGTACAACAAAACAAATGAGGAATGAATGGGAGGAAACTGGAGTCAACGTCTGTGACTGAACTGTAAGAAATCGCCTAAAGGAAATGGGATTTACATACAGAAAAGCTAAACGAAAGGCATCATTAACACCTAAACAGAAAAAAACAAGGTTACAATGGGCTAAGGAAAAGCAATTGTGGACTGTGGATGACTGGATGAAAGTCATATTCAGTGATGAATCTCGAATCTGCATTGGGCAAGGTGATGATGCTGAAACTTTTGTTTGGTGCCGTTCCAATGAGATTTATAAAGATGACTGCCTGAAGAGAACATGTAAATTTCCACAGTCATTGATGATATGGGGCTGCATGTCAGGTAAAGGCACTGGGGAGATGGCTGTCATTACATCATCAATAAATGCACAAGTTTATGTTGATATTTTGGACAATTGAAAGGATGTTTGGGGATGATGAAATCATTTTTCAAGATGATAATGCATCTTGCCATAGAGCAAAAACTGCAAAAACATTCCTTGCAAAAAGACACATAGGGTCAATGTCATGGCATAGGGTCAATGTCAATGAGCAGATCTGATTTGATGCAGGTGTTAATTTGGGGGATGAAAATTTACAGGGTGATTCCATAATTTTTTCCTCAGAATTGAGTGATTCCATATTTTTTTCCTCTGCTTGGTCTAAAAAAGTAACCGTTACTGACTGCCACAATCTTTTTTTCTTGATTTCTTATAGTGTTTCTTAAAGCCAGAAAGTTGCCATTTGAAATGACTTTAGTTTTGTGTCATGTCTGTGATCTGCTTTTTTTCTACAAAATTAAACAACTGAATGAACATCCTCTGAGGCCGGTGATTCCATAATTTTTGCCAGGGGTTGTATATTCCAGTGTTACATAGGTATATAACGTGCAGACAGCAACTATGCAAAGCATTATCTGTAGCTTCTATCATCTGCACATGCTTTACTAAGATCTGATTGAACCATACAGATAGAAAAGGACAGAAAGATGACAGAAGGGGAAAAGAGCATGTGTCACATGAATAATGGTGTGAAACAGACAACAATACAAATGATCATGTTTGTGAAGAATGAGAGTGCAGCACATTGAAATGGGCATTGTGGTAAGAATTCTCTTTTATCATCTCCAGCTACTATACAGAGGATGTTTTCAAATCATATCTGTCCTTTGCATTTCTGGCCCAGTAAAGATGTGAAATAACTAAAAAAAATGGTATGAAAAAAAACAAACAACAAACAAACTGTCAAGTCTCTTGGGTTCAACGCTCGGCTGACCTTGTGGCTTTGTCAGCAGCTGGAGCACTCTGCAGTCAAAATAACACCTATTTTGACAGGCCCTGACCATCAAATTGTACCTTCTGTGCCCGCATGTGACTGCACCATAGTGACATCCAGAGGTCAGGCAAGAGGACAGGGGTGACGGCGAGTGACAAGCATGGAGGTCGGTAAGAGAGAGGACGGGCGATGCCAAGTTTGGCACACGGTAACGCCTCAGCGGCTCTTAACGCCTTGTGATGGGCTTCAGCTGCTTCTCCTGAGGCCATTTCATGTACGTGACATATGCACTTGCGCGGCGCCTTTGACTGTTGGTGTGACTTCCATGCGTCATTTCACACAGAACTCTTGTTGCTTGTCAGACGCCCCCTCCGGACTCACAAACACACCTGGCACTGAGCACACTGAGCTCACTCTCCTTTGAGACATGCAGTCTTGATACGTATGCAGCATTTTATGTTTTTTTTCACATAAGGAAAAAAAACATAAAATGCTGCATACGTATCAAGATTCCTGACAAAATAATAGAAACACCAGATTAGGATTGACATATTTAGTACTTGAGATAAAAGCAACTGGACGTGTTTTGTAAAGTACAATTGGTTTGGGAACCAAAGTTATAACCCTTCAGACTGGAAACATAGGTGGTTCAAGCAGGAGGCTTTTTGGGACTGCTGCCCACTGAAGGATTTCAGCGGTCCCACCATGAATGCACCGGAAAATTTAATGTTTTCCATTCAAGATCCTAAATTTTCGTAATCTGTTTCTCACCACCTCCACAGAAACTTATCATTTAACAACACAAGGTGCAATGAAGGTATTTTTTTCATTATTCTCTTTGCTTTCATCGGCAAAAACCCTCTGGTGCTGCCACTGCGTGAGGACGTTGACAATGATAACTGGGTTATTCAAGTGAGCAACACAAAATTGTGCTATTGATGATAAGATGATCAAAAGATGACATTTTTGCAATTTTAGAAAAGTGTTCCTTCAACTGGAACATCATCTTTCTATCATTTATCACGCCTATCTTGATCCTCAACAAAATCTAATTAATTTACATATCTAACAGATACCTGAAAGAACTTCTTGTGTTTTTAGGACACACTTATGCTGGAAGGAAAAAAAAAACTTAGGTTTCCAAACTGGTTTACATCAGGATGAAGAAGCCCCTTGGTTAATTTGATTTTGACTGAAATACTGCCCAGTCTTCATCCAACATGTGATGCCTTCACAGGTTTGTCATCGCATGTTTAATAAATATTAGCACTTTGTCAGCTTTAAAGGGGACATTTTATGCAAAATCTATTTTTGAGTTGGTTTTAGTCCTACATATTGCTACATTATCAGCATCCAAAAAGTCCCACAAGTCAACAACGCTGCACGTTTTCTTGCTACAAGCAAACATTATGTGAGAAACGGTTTGTTTTGGACTTCTGTGACACATGTCACAGAATTCCTTATTTGGAAGTCTGCCTGTTGTTTTTCATTCACCAACATAATCTGTGGGAGAAAGGTGGTGATGACATCAGAAAGGACCAAAGGCATGAGAAAGAACAGCTCCTTTCCAATGAAAGCAACATTCAAGAAACATGTCAGAAATGTGACATGTTAGAAATGTTTGTTAGAAATGTCATCTATTTGAATACCTACATATTTTGTTTATTTGTTTGTGGTATTTTAAACTACAACCTGTTTTTTTTGTTGTTGTTTTTAGTCACGCAGCAAGCCATGCTAGCCAACTGAAAACATGTATAAATCAATGCTTATAAAGATTCACCTTTGAAAGTGCACGATACAACCAGTGTTGCTAGATTAGCTTTCCACCACCCAGTCACAACCACTTAAATGAAAACTGGCCAGATTATAATACACACAAAAATTTGTGTAAAATCGCTAGTCACAGCAGTTTCTTCTGTGCTGCCCTATTCCTTCAACACTTTAAATGCAGCACATCCACCACTCATGTTCAAATGAGTATTAGCTCATTATACATATTAGCTCATTTTATATATATATATATATATATATATATATATATATATATACAAAACCCCAATTCCAATGAAGTTGGGACGTTGTGCAAAACATAAATAAAATAAAAACAAAATACAATGATTTGCAAATCCCCTTCAACCTATATTCAATTGAATACACCACAAAGACAATATATTTAATGTTCAAACTGATAGACTTTGTTGTTTTTGTGCAAATATTTGCTCATTTTAAAATAAGCACACATTTCAAAAAAGTTGGGACGGAGCAATGAAATACTGGGAAAGTTGATGAATGCTCAAAGAACATTGGAAACAGGTGAGTGCCATGATTGGGAATAAAAGGAGCATCCCCAAAAGGCTCAGCCATTCACAAGCAAAGATGGGGCGAGGATCACCACTTTGTGAAAAGTGCGTGAAAAAACTAGTCCAACAGTTTAAGAACAATGTTTCTCAATGTTTAATTTCAAAGAATTTAGGGATTCCATCATCTACAGTCCATAATGTATTCAGAAGATTCAGAGAATCTGGAGAACCTTCTACACATAAGTGGCAAGACCGAAACCAACACTGAATGCCAGTGACCTTTGATCCCTCAGGCGGTACTGCATTAAAAACCAACAGAAAACCATTGTCAGTTAGCACAGTTCGTCGCTACATCTACAAGTTCAAGTTAAAAATTTATCATGTAAAGTGAAAGCCATATATCAACAGCATGCAGAAACACTGCCGTCTTCTCCGGGCCCAAACTCATTTGAGATGGACAGAAGCAAAGTGGGAAAGTGTGCTATGGTCTGATGAGTCCACATTTCAAATTGTTTTTGGAAATCATGGACGTTGTGTCCTCCGGACAAAAGAGGAAAAAGACCATCCAGATTGTTACCAATGCAAAGTTCAAAAGCCAGCATCTGTGATGGTATGGGGTGTGTTAGTGCCCATGACATGGACAACTTACACATCTGTGATGGCACCATCAATGCTGAAAGGTACATACAGGTTTTGGAGCAACACATGCTGCCATCCAAGCAACATTTTTTTCAGGGACGTTCCTGCTTTTTTCGGCAAGACAATGCCAAGCCACATTCTGCACATTACAACAGCGTGGCATCGTAGTAAAAGAGTGCGGGTACTACACAGGCCTGCCTGCAGTCCAGACCTGTCGCCCATTGAAAATGTGTGGCACATTATGGAGCACAAAATACAACAACAGTTACCCCAGTCTGTTGAACAACTGGAGTCGTACATCAGGCAAGAATGGGAAAGAATTCCACCTACAAAGCTTCAACAATTAGTGTCCTCAGTTCCAAAATGCTTATAAGTTGAAGAGGCTTTGCAAATCATTGTATATATATATATATATATATATATATATATATAGCAACAAATCACTCTCCCAAAACAGCAGCCATTCAAGTAACAAGATTAGCTTGTTGAATTATTATTTTTTTCCTGGAGTGGGTAAAAGTAGCACCTAAATACTCAACAACAACAACAAAAAAAGCAATCCATTGAACAACATTAGCGATGTGTAAATATTTTTATCCACATGTTGGTAAAGGTAGCACCTCAATACTCAATAGAAAAATATCAATTCAGCTAATTAGATTTGCAAGTTGTCAGTGGTGGGCACAGATAACCAAAACATTTAGTTCGATAACAGAGAATCAGATAACTGAAAAGATATCTTTGATAAAGATAAAACGATAAACCACCCAAAAATGTTTCGAAAGTTACAGATAGGTGATAATTTCCAGTATTGTCTCTGGTACACATGCAACTACTAACAAGCTGATTTTGATTTTGAGTTTTAACACCACGATCGCTTCTGAAAGCATCAAAAGCGAGAACAGACCCAAACAATGAACCAGCACTTCTGTCTTTGAACATCTTGCCCCTTGCTGGAAGCTCCTGTTTATTACATGGCTTCCAGCACAGAAGCAAGCTGAGAGGAGCCACGAAACTCAACTCTACTCAATCACAACGCTGCCGTCAGGCGGAGGTCTTGGAAAATAAAGCAATGCTGAGTTATGGTTTGGTGTATAAATAAAATGAATACTGATAGAATAACTCCATTAATGTCAATTCTGTCATGTGTACAAAGTTAAAATATAACATATATCTTTTAATGTTGAATAATGCACTAATTCTGAAGTTTTGTAACAAACACAGACATATCGCAAAGGATTCTGGGTAAAATGTGCCTCCGCTAAACACTGATTGGTTGAGCCATTCATTATGTAAACCAGCATGTTAATGTGACATGTGTTGTGTGTTGGTGTTTACACATAAATGTGCTTTTGTAAAATATTCCATTTTTTATTTGTAAAAACAGGCATTTTCAAAAACAAACAAACAACAACAACAACAAAAAAAGTCAAGTTGTAATTAGATAACTGTCTGATATAACCGGTGTCAAAAATAAATAGAACACTGCCATGATCTGTCTGAACATATGCGACAGCACTGTCGCATACATTCAGTACTTAAGCTGGGTTTACACTGTGTGAGTTTTGGCCCTTTTTCAGCTGATTTTTCATTTGTGCGAGAATTTTTTGGATCGCACCGAGTTTCAGGTTAATCATGCGTCCTGCATCGTTTAGTATACATGGAGTAACGAGCTGCGTTTAACATCTCACGACCACCTCTCGCACTGTGCCTGTGCAAACACCGCAGACCTGTCTTGTAATGTTTTTTTTGTTGTTGTTTTGTTTTAAACTTTGATGTCTCCCATTGAGAGTTTTTGTAAATTAAGTTTGAAAAAAAGCTTCTGTTTACATTTTGCTTCTGGAAATACAAGTCCGACGTGTGGTTTTTGAACGTACAATGTGTGTGAGAACAGAAATCGTGCGCTCTGAACTTTTACACCGTGTGGTTCTGTGGTACAGCTGAGCTGGAACCGAGTACAGTGATTGAACATATCAGCCCAGCTTCAGTTTGAATACTGCCATGAACACTACTGTGTCTGCTGCTACTCTGCTACATTTAAGATGCGTGGAATTTAATAAACACAAACACAATAACATCTATAAACCCAGAGAATATATTCACAAGAGTTTTAGGCACTAGAGTTTGATGCTGTTATCCGTGGAGCCTGATCAGAGTGACTGATTTTAAATTTTATAAGAGTTTATAGCTGTTCAGCTTTGTTTACCGCGTTAACGGTCTAAAAATTATTGGACAAAAATTTATCGGAAGATAATTAGTCTGATAATGGTTTTCAAAATTATCTGAAAAGATAATCCGATAATGAAAACATTATCTTCCATAATTATCGGTTATCGGATTATCGGAACTGTGCCCACCACTGCAAGTTGTAAATAGTTTTACTCAGGTGTGGCTAACAGCTGAAAATTCGTCAGCAGAAAAAGACACTATTTATGGACAGATATTGACATGAGCATTTATAAGAGTTTATAGCTGTTCAGCTTTGTTTACCACGTTAACGGTCTAAAAATTAGCGGACAAAAATTTATCGGAAGATAATTAGTCTGATAATGGTTTTCAAAGTTATCTGAAAAGATAATCTGATAATGAAAACATTATCTTCAATAATTATCGGTTATCGGATTATCGGAACTGTGCCCACCACTGCAAGTTGTAAATAGTTTTACTCAGGTGTGGCTAACAGCAGCTGAAAATTCGTCAGCAGAAAAAGACACTATTTATGGACAGATATTGATTGACATGAGCATTTAAAAATTTGCTTTTAACTATCTATTTGTTAATTTGTGAATTCCTATAACAGATATTACTTTTTCACAATTCAGGTGCCCCTATTATTTCATGTTGACAAGCCTCTGTATAAATCAGTCAGTCACTTTGGATCACAACTATATGATTGAAGGGGTTAAATGATGCCCAGATCCCATTCGTTTGGATTAAATAATGAATTTTAGGCTCATTTTAGGCTTAAATACAATATAGCATCAATCCTTTATCATTGGGCAGATATTCATGCTATAGCACATGGACTGAACATTGGTTTAGCTTTAATTTACTGTGATGAAGGGCTTTCTAAAACTAAAGCTCATTTAGTTTAGCGTAATAAGTGGCCCGATGGTGCAAGTGCGGAACAAGCAAGAGAAAGACTTCAGAGAGACATGAAAGCAGGCAGTTATGTGGGTGATGATGAGTGAAAGATGACGCTTTCTCAAAGACAGAAGATGAAGGAGGTAAAGTGTTTGCTTGAAAGTACTAAGGCAGTAAAATGGTCAGGGGAGGGGAACTAACCTATGCACACATTTTCATCGTCCAGTTCTGCCAAGGCATTGCGGTAGTAGCCCAGCTTGCACAGCTGGCAGTGCTGCCCCCTAGTGTTGTGCTTACAGCTCACACAAATGACGGTGTTTAACAGCTCGATGTAGCTGCATCGGTTGGAGTGGCCAAAGCATTCACAGTCTTGCAAGGAGAGAGCAAATGGGAAGGAAGAGAGAAAGAGAGAGAGACGCGGTAGGAAGTGTAGGATTTGTTGCTGCGAGTGCTACGGCGGTGGGGTTAGTGAACAATTGGGCGAGACGCTACAGCATGCAATGTTAAACATGGAGAGAGTGGAAATAGATGGCATTTGGGGGGAGTTATGACAGCGAGGGTTGTTTATGAGTAGGCTGCCAGAGATGGACAAAACATCACATTACAGGAAGGGAAAAAAGCACAGCTTTAGCCAGAGCCGGAGAGGTCACGTTACTTCAACCACATCACAGCACGAGGCGAAGGCTCCGGAAAAATAAGAGACACTGTAACATCAGCAAGACCACACAGCACGAGGCAGGTAAAAACATGAATGAAATGTATCATTCAACCATGGAATGATGTAGAACATTTCTCAAACTGATTTAATGTAGTTCTCTCATGAATTTTATTGCTGGTTCACATGAAACCCTCAACTAAAGCCGCTTCCACACCACACTCCTTTAGTTTGGTTTTTCTGACCTTTTAGTTTGGTCTGAGAGGTGTAAAAATTTCGCAACACAACAGTTTGGCGATTTTGATTTGATTTGATGATTTTGATTTTCACACCATCGACAGGAAGTTCTAGTAAATTAGACTGTTACACTAATGATGGTCTAATGTGGCCTTATTAAGCATATTAAGCATTTATTGTTGTCTTTTTGTCATTTTTTTGAGCGCACATGATGGTGGTATCTTTTGGAGAAATGACTTTAGATCAAATTGGAGTGCAGTGTGATTTGAACCCACTTTTTTTTTTTTTTTAAAAAGAGTCCACCTTCTATTGGGCTCTGAAAAAAATAACAAATGCTTCATGAGGCCTTGTATGGCCATCACTACAGCTGCAACAATATATCAGTTAATTGATGATTCTTCAATTGTTCAATAAATGGACAACTATTGTGATAATCAATTATTTTGTGTGTTTTTAATCCAAATTCTGTGATTTCAGTTTCTTTCATGTGCATATTTTCTGGGTTATTTTCTTAGTTTCTTGTCACCTGCCTGGCAGTAAAGTGAAGATTTGTGGGACATGAACAAACCAAGACATTTGAATGGATCATCCTGGGATGTGCAAAACGTGATTGACATTTTTCACTGTTTTTTACACTTTATTGGCATACCAACTAATTGAGTAATCGAGAAAATAACCAATTGATAAATTGATTATGAAGATTATCATTAGTTGTCAGCTTCTTATTTTTTCATAAAGCTAACTGCATGTTCCAGTTGATTGTTTGCACTGTTTGGATCGCAGTTTGCATGTGACATGGTTGATGCTCATATTATAACAATAATCGGACTATAACGGCAAAGAAATAAACTGAAATGAACCCACGTACTGTATTGATTCATTGTACTCTTAGAACATACAATACGCTGACGTCAGGCACACATCCATCTGCACACCCATCAATTATAAATCAATTGCTCGTACAGGGATTCGCAACTTGTGTGAGTGAGGACGACTGGACATGTGTATCTCTATGAAAAACATCGCAATAAACCCTAGTCTGAACTTTCAGCTGTGAGAACGCCATAACACATTAATTATTTCTGACATCAACTGTTGATTTTTTAAACCAGATTAGACAAAATTACAGCTGCACACAGAGAACAGTCTTTGCAATGCAAGACAGCATATAGTGAGACACAGCTGGGAGAGAGAGTGCATCTTTCCTGCATGCATTGTCATGCCACGCTAAATTAGACAGATGCATAAAAAGCTGGTGCTACAGTCTGATTCTCACTGGCAGCTTTGCCCTGAGGGGGTGCAGAATGGAAGGCTGCTGCACCGGCTCGATTTCTGTCCGAGTGAAGATCACTCCGCCACAGAGAGTGACCGCTGACACCGGGTGTCACGGTGCAAACAGACACGACCCCGAAGACTCCTGGCCGCCGCAGGGGCAAAGCAGAACGAGCGCTGGCTGGCAGACGGGGCTTTTTGTGGGATTGTGGTTATTAAAGGCCTGTATTGAGGTCAGGTCTCTCCATCCGGCCGCTAACAACCAGACGAGGTTTAAAAAAATGAAGGAGCAGCAGTTTAGGCCACTCCACCTTTCAGCGAAAGCAAAAAGTCGTGTTCAAGCCGGCTTGCTACCTCACTCTCTCAGACATACTCTCAAAAGACAAATAATCTCTCCTTTCCAGAAATAGGCTAAGGTCATAAATCATGCACGCACAGGGAATAAAAAGTCTTGGGTCTGAGAAACGAATCCTCCAGAAATAGATGTCGTCTGAAACACCCACTTTATTTGCACTGAAAAAGATATGATTCCAAGGGACGTTTATGGTGTTTAGAAGAAATTCCATAGATGAAGGAAAGTGATCAGTCCAGCCCTGAGTTGGACACAGACTGGTGTGGCATTGAGGTAGTGCTCGAGGGTTTAGGGTGTGCAAGTGAGAGTGCTTGAATGTCATCTGGGGTGGAGGGGGGGGTGGCAGGGGGGTTGGTTTATGAATACCAAAACTCCTACCTCGCTTGCTGTTTGCAACGTGGACAGAAGGGGCAGTGGACAATGCAACCTGAGGGGTTACTAGACAAATAAAAAAAAATAAAAATAATAATTATGATAATGCTGCAAAACGTAACATCAGAGAAGTAAGCATCATGGCTGACAATAAATAGAACTGTAAATAAAACAAAACAAGGAAACAATGAATGAATGATGGCACTGGGAAATAAGGAGTGGCATTGCCAAGTGTAATTTGCAGCATGACACAGTGTGTGTTACAAATGCCTCAGATGTTGAACAATTAAAATATTATAGCGCCTCTTTTCATTTCATTAACAATCAATCTGTATAATTCAAACGTCTGCGTGTGTGTTTCCCAGACAGAAAACCATCCCCTGACAAACAACTCTCCACCTCATGGAGGCCAGCCAACAATATTCACCCTATAAATTTGTGCACAGCGAGCCAGAGACCAATTCAATACCTCAGTTCTTCACCAGTCATAAAACAAACAGTAGAGGAAAAGGAATGATAGGCTCAAACGCTAACACTGTATGGGTGACATGATCCCCAGACACAGATGCTGTGCACGCTTGGCTGCAGCCGTACAAACACAGAGCTGATTGGTCGTGTACGAGTATTTGCAAGGTGGCTGCATGTCATTTCTGTGCGATGGATTACGCTGAGATGAGCTGAACATTAATGTGCATAAAACCGGTATGAAACCTCTTGTGTCTTGTGCTGCTCGCCTAATTAAACTTGAGTATACAAGTACAAATGCAGAGTGCATGGTGGGAGAATAATGCACAGTGCCAGCATGTTGCAGCACAGGCATCCACTGAAGGTGAAGAAAAAAACAGTTATCAAGAGAGTTTTATGAGTCCAAGGGTCTGCTGAGTTGATGATTTGACCTGGGATTGAGGACTGATGAGTCTGACGTGAGGTTTGAAACCATTTGGTCTCACACTTTTTTCAAATGGGCCACAACCACCCGGCCACATTTTGCAAAATCAATCAAATGTCCAAAATTGGCAAAATTATTGTGGCAAAATTTGTGAAATGTGGTAAATGTGGAAAAATATGGCCAAATGTGCAAACTGTGGCAAAACGTGAAACATTTTGCCAGTGTTAATGATGCGAAAAACCAAAAATTGAACATGGTGTGTATACTGAATGTGGGTCTTCGGAGTGAGATTGCATCAGAATTTTGGCTCTCTGTTGGGACTGTTTACACAGAGACTGCTACCTGCTGCTTTGGACTTGAACTAACAGTCTTTTTCAAGACTTTTTTACTTTTTTACCTTTTTACTTTTTTTTAACTTTTTTACTGTGCTCCAACGCCTAAGGAAGACCTCTAACGGTCGAAACATCGCGACGGAGCACTTTTATCAGCTAACTTTCATTAGCGTTGGCAAGCTAACTAGCTTGCTAATGCTTTCGTTTTTATTTTTTTATTTTATTTTATTTTAGCACCGTTGTCGTGCGTTCGCTGTTGTCGTGCGTTGCCTGTGCTGCTTCATGGCCTGTTTGGTGCCTTGATTGGGGCACTCCTTCTGCTGAATCACCTCTGGATTATTTGCACATTATTCACTTTGTGTGTTTTTGGGAATCCGCTAGCTTAGCGCAGCTACTAGCTCTTAGCCGGTTTAGCATGGCGGCTTCTCCTGTCTCTCCCGTACTTTTCTGCTCTGGGTGTGAAATGTTTAGTTATTCCTCGGCCTCCTTTAGCAGTAACGGTACTTGTAATAAGTGCAGCTTATTCGTAGCTTTGGAGGCCAGGCTGGGCGAATTGGAGGCTCGGCTCCGCACCGTGGAAAATTCTACAGCTAGCCAGGCCCCTGTAGTCAGTGCGGACCAAGGTAGCTTAGCCGCCGTTAGTTCCCCCCTGGCAGATCCCGTGCAGTCGGGAAAGCAGGCTGACTGGGTGACTGTGAGGAGGAAGCGTAGCCCTAAACAGAAGCCCCGTGTACACCGTCAACCCGTTCACATCTCTAACCGTTTTTCCCCACTCGACGATACACTCGCCGAGGATCAAACTCTGGTTATTGGCGACTCTGTTTTGAGAAATGTGAAGTTAGCGACACCAGCAACCATTGTCAATTGTCTTCCGGGGGCCAGAGCAGGCGACATCGAAGGACATTTGAAATTGCTGGCTAAGGCTAAGCGTAAATTTGGTAAGATTGTAATTCACGTCGGCAGTAATGACACTCGGTTACGCCAATCGGAGGTCACTAAAATTAACATTAAATCGGTGTGTAACTTTGCAAAAACAATGTCGGACTCTGTTGTTTTCTCTGGGCCCCTCCCCAATCAGACCGGGAGTGACATGTTTAGCCGCATGTTCTCCTTGAATTGCTGGCTGTCTGAGTGGTGTCCAAAAAATGAGGTGGGCTTCATTGATAATTGGCAAAGCTTCTGGGGAAAACCTGGTCTTGTTAGGAGAGACGGCATCCATCCCACTTTAGAGGGAGCAGCTCTCATTTCTAGAAATCTGGCCAATTTTTTGGGATCCTCCAAACTGTGACTGTCTAGCGTTGGGACCAGGAGGCAGAGCTGTGGTCTTATACACCTCTCTGCAGCTTCTCTCCCCCTGCCATCCCCTCATTACCCCATCCCCGTAGAGACGGTGCCTGCTCCCAGATCACCAATAACCAGCAAAAATCTATTTAAGCATAAAAATTCAAAAAGAAAAAATAATATAGCACCTTCAATTGCACCACAGACTAAAACAGTTAAATGTGGTCTATTAAACATTAGGTCTCTCTCTTCTAAGTCCCTGTTGGTAAATGATATAATAATTGATCAACGTATTGATTTATTCTGCCTAACAGAAACCTGGTTACAGCAGGATGAATATGTTAGTTTAAATGAGTCAACACCCCCGAGTCACACTAACTGTCAGAATGCTCGTAGCACGGGCCGGGGCGGAGGATTAGCAGCAATCTTCCATTCCAGCTTATTAATTAATCAAAAACCTAGACAGAGCTTTAATTCATTTGAAAGCTTGTCTCTTAGTCTTGTCCATCCAAATTGGAAGTCCCAAAAACCAGTTTTATTTGTTATTATCTATCGTCCACCTGGTCGTTACTGTGAGTTTCTCTGTGAATTTTCAGACCTTTTGTCTGACTTAGTGCTTAGCTCAGATAAGATAATTATAGTGGGCGATTTTAACATCCACACAGATGCTGAGAATGACAGCCTCAACACTGCATTTAATCTATTATTAGACTCTATCGGCTTTGCTCAAAAAGTAAATGAGTCCACCCACCACTTTAATCATATTTTAGATCTTGTTCTGACTTATGGTATGGAAATAGAAGACTTAACAGTATTCCCTGAAAACTCCCTTCTGTCTGATCATTTTTTAATAACATTTACATTTACCCTGATGGACTACCCTGCAGTGGGGAATAAGTTTCATTACACTAGAAGTCTTTCAGAAAGCGCTGTAACTAGGTTTAAGGATATGATTCCTTCTTTATGTTCTCTAATGTCATATACCAACACAGAGCAGAGTAGCTACCTAAACTCTGTAAGGGAGTTAGAGTATCTCGTCAATAGTTTTACATCCTCATTGAAGACAACTTTGGATGCTGTAGCTCCTCTGAAAAAGAGAGCTTTAAATCAGAAGTGTCTGACTCCGTGGTATAACTCACAAACTCGTAGCTTAAAGCAGATAACCCGTAAGTTGGAGAGGAAATGGCGTCTCACTAATTTAGAAGATCTTCACTTAGCCTGGAAAAAGAGTTTGTTGCTCTATAAAAAAAGCCCTCCGTAAAGCTAGGACATCTTTCTACTCATCACTAATTGAAGAAAATAAGAACAACCCCAGGTTTCTTTTCAGCACTGTAGCCAGGCTGACAAAGAGTCAGAGCTCTATTGAGCTGAGTATTCCATTAACTTTAACTAGTAATGACTTCATGACTTTCTTTGCTAACAAAATTTTGACTATTAGAGAAAAAATTACTCATAACCATCCCAAAGATGTATCGTTATCTTTGGCTGCTTTCAGTGATGCCGGTATTTGGTTAGACTCTTTCTCTCCGATTGTTCTGTCTGAGTTATTTTCATTAGTTACTTCATCCAAACCATCAACATGTTTATTAGACCCCATTCCTACCAGGCTGCTCAAGGAAGTCCTACCATTATTTAATGCTTCAATCTTAAATATGATCAATCTATCTTTGTTAGTTGGTTATGTACCACAGGCCTTTAAGGTGGCAGTAATTAAACCATTACTTAAAAAGCCATCACTTGACCCAGCTATCTTAGCTAATTATAGGCCAATCTCCAACCTTCCTTTTCTCTCAAAGATTCTTGAGAGGGTAGTTGTAAAACAGCTAACTGATCACCTGCAGAGGAATGGTCTATTTGAAGAGTTTCAGTCAGGTTTTAGAATTCATCATAGTACAGAAACAGCATTAGTGAAGGTTACAAATGATCTTCTTATGGCTTCGGACAGTGGACTTATCTCTGTGCTTGTTCTGTTGGACCTCAGTGCTGCTTTTGATACTGTTGACCATAAAATTTTATTACAGAGATTAGAGCATGTCATAGGTATTAAAGGCACTGCGCTGCGGTGGTTTGAATCATATTTGTCTAATAGATTACAGTTTGTTCATGTAAATGGGGAATCTTCTTCACAGACTAAAGTTAATTATGGAGTTCCACAAGGTTCTGTGCTAGGACCAATTTTATTCACTTTATACATGCTTCCCTTAGGCAGTATTATCAGACGGTATTGCTTAAATTTTCATTGTTACGCAGATGATACCCAGCTTTATCTATCCATGAAGCCAGAGAATACACACCAATTAGCTAAACTGCAGGATTGTCTTACATACATAAAGACATGGATGACCTCTAATTTCCTGCTTTTAAACTCAGATAAAACTGAAGTTATTGTACTTGGCCCCACAAATCTTAGAAGCATGGTGTCTAACCAGATCGTTACTCTGGATGGCATTTCCCTGATCTCTGGCATTTCCCTGATACTGTGAGAAATCTTGGAGTCATTTTTGATCAGGATATGTCATTCAAAGCGCATATTAAACAAATATGTAGGACTGCCTCTTTGCATTTACGCAATATCTCTAAAATCAGAAAGGTCTTGTCTCAGAGTGATGCTGAAAAACTAATTCATGCATTTATTTCCTCTAGGCTGGACTATTGTAATTCATTATTATCAGGTTGTCCTAAAAGTTCCCTAAAAAGCCTTCAGTTGGTTCAGAATGCTGCAGCTAGAGTACTGACGGGGACTAGCAGGAGAGAGCATATCTCACCCGTGTTGGCCTCTCTTCATTGGCTTCCTGTTAATTCTAGAATAGAATTTAAAATTCTTCTTCTTACTTATAAGGTTTTGAATAATCAGGTCCCATCTTATCTTAGGGACCTCGTAGTACCATATTACCCCATTAGAGCACTTCGCTCTCAGACTGCGGGCTTACTTGTAGTTCCTAGGGTTTGTAAGAGTAGAATGGGAGGCAGAGCCTTCAGCTTTCAGGCTCCTCTCCTGTGGAACCAGCTCCCAATTCAGATCAGGGAGACAGATACCCTCTCTACTTTTAAGATTAGGCTTAAAACGTTCCTTTTCGCTAAGGCTTATAGTTAGGGCTGGATCGGGTGACCCTGGACCATCCCTTGGTTATGTTGCTTTAGACGTAGACTGTGGGGGGGTTCCCATGATGCACTGTTTCTTTCTCTTTTTGCTCCGTATGCATCACTCTGCATTTAATCATTAGTGATCGATCTCTGCCCCCCTTCTCGGCATGTCTTTTTCCTGGTTCTTTCCCTCAGCCCCAACCAGTCTCAGCAGAAGACTGCCCCTCCCTGAGCCTGGTTCTGCTGGAGGTTTCTTCCTGTTAAAAGGGAGTTTTTCCTTCCCACTGTGGCCAAGTGCTTGCTCATAGGGGGTCGTTTTGACCGTTGGGGTTTTTCATAATTATTGTATGGCCTTGCCTTACAATATGGAGCGCCTTGGGGCAACTGTTTGTTGTGATTTGGCGCTATATAAGAAAAAAGTTGATTGATTGATTGATTGATTGGTCATGCTTTTACTTCACGCTTGTTTCTTCAAGAATGTTAACAGCCTTGATGCAGAGTTTATGCTCTTAATGACAGGCGGACTGCAGCTCCGTGTTTAAATGTACTGCACAGATAAAGGAATATTTTGTAGTAAAACCACTGATGGTCACTATTGTCATGAACGTTGAATGATAAATTCTGGATAAGTTGTTTTCACTTGAAGGCAAAGGTTTCATGGAAAGAAACTCTATAGAATGTTGTAATTTTTTAAGATGTGAACTGTGTTGGTTTTGTGATGACAGCTGAACAGAAACGGGGCACCCTATGCCCTGTCTTCATGAATTAATTTTGTATGTGCACAGTCCGTAACACACATACACAGATGCATATCTTGGAAACTGACGTGTGTGTGTGTGTGCGAACAATGCTGATGTGACCTGTTCACTGTGTGTTAAGCACTTTGTGCGATTCCACCAGCAGAACTATGAAGGTAAATCACAAGGTGGGGAATGATGTGGGGCGAACAGGACTTGCATAATTATTCACCAGTTTGCTTAAGTATATGCACTTCAGGATGCTACAATATTTTTAAGTTTATTAAAGCAAACACTAACTAACTCATTAACTAATCATTTTGGGGCATCCTTGAAACAGTATTTCATTAAAATGGACTGTTCACATATTGTAATGAATTGGGTACAACCAGTGACTCTGTCACAGAGACAGCAATAAGAGTAAGGACAAAGTTGTGGACTAGATAAATAATCTGGTTAAATAGGCCAAAGTTAAAATTACAGGAGATCCATCAGTGAGGTGAAGGTGTCCAAAAGGGATTTGGCCGCCAATTACTCAATAATCAGGTACCAGAATTCAAGCCACAAAAGACAGTAAAACTGGGGATCAAATCCACCAGGAGGCAGAGGAAGTCGACGAGAGAACATTAAACAAAGCATTGGTTGGCAACAAGATATCAATAGGAAACTAAACACAAGCTCTGCAAAACAATGTCAAATGAATGGGCACAGAGGAACACAATGGAGTTTTTAAGCATGACCAATAATTACTAAAAATATTAAACAATTATGCGCTAAAGGGGAAGTAAAGAAAGTGAAAACATATCAAAATAAAACCGGAAGTGAGAATGGAAACTGGAAGGTGATATATATTTGGGAGGAAAGAACCAAGGGAGGAAATGTTGATTGCAATATTTTAATCTACTGCCATTCAAATTTCACTAAACTGACAATATTTTATTTCTACTGAAATTCAAGGATTATAATGTCTGTTTATGTTTGAAACATATTTCAAAATTACAGCTCATTTTAATGAAGAGAACATATTTACCTGGGGGAATTCCATAATGAATATTTTATTTTGTTTTTAACACCATCTGCAGGAGTTACTGCATATACACATGCATGAGCTTTTGAAAAGATGGTCTGTTATTGTAAAATTTTCACCTTCAGGGGAACTTTTTATTTTTTCTTGATAATGCAAATTTTGATCATACAGGCAACATCATATTATGAATCTCCAATTTAAAAGCTAATAAAATTCTAGCAGTGCCAAAGAAAATTCTTATTATGCATTAAATATTAAAAAGCTTATTGGCCGTGTACTCGGGTGACCATATTTTGATTACTGAAAACCAGGACACTCGACACAGCAATGAGATACTCAAGTGATACTTGAAGTTTACTCAAAGATGCTCAAAGATGAAAAACAATGAAAACCAGGACATTTTCATTACTTTCTAAAAAAAGCCTGGATGGCCAGGACTACAGTCCATTAATAGAGAGAGTAGCAACATGACTAGTCAAGACATCTTGGGGCCAAAATAGCATTCGCTGTTAATCTATTTGCATGTAAATCCAGCTATTTTATTTATTTATTTGCTGAAAATGTTGGGTTGTTGTGCATTTTGATGCACAAATAGACACAACATGGACATCAAGATGTACAGATTCCCTTCAGATCTGAAAAGAAGAAAAAATTGGGAAAATAAAGCCAGCTGTGTGGGATGGAAGCCGACATCATTGTCAAAGTTTTGAGAGGTAAATTTATTGTTCAGTCCCGTGTACAATGAAACTCATTTAAGTCCTCATCGTATAAACTGGATATTTGCAGTCACGGACAAAAAAGTCCCAATGTATTTGTATTGTTTTCCCTGTAATAAACACGGTATATATATTGGATTTTGTATAATGGATTTTTGCTCACATTGGATAAAATGTCCCATCTGATAGCAATGTATTTCCATTAAAAACCCTGAGTAGTCTGGATGTGCACAGTAACAGAGGTACAAATTAAAGTTCAGTGCTGGCACTCGCTGATTTGAGTAAAGTGGGACCGGAGTCATTTCCATGATTAAAAGCCCGACCGGTTTTTTTTTTTTTTTTCACACTGTGCTCAGACTGGGACCCACAGCCTGGACATGCACCTGTTAAATCAGACACAGCAAAAGGCTTTGATTTGACACTTTTCTTCTTTCACTCCATCTGTCATCATATTTTTATAGTTTTTGCAGTGCGCATGCTGATAACATTTCGGGACCCCCCACATTTTGCAGAAAAGTCTGCAACTTTACAGCATGAAGTCGTAAACATATGAAATTGTACAGCTTACCTTTGAATTGGAAGTGATGATTGTAGAAAGAAAAGCTTGCTGAGGGTCAAAGTAATCCATAATAAAGCATAGTCCAGCAATGGAGAACTTGAAAACTGTCACACACGTCACTGCATGACACCGAGTTACAGAAGCATAAATCAGGCTTTAAATTAAATAAATCATCGTAAATTTTAAATTTATGTAAAGTTAATAGTTTAACTATTTTTATATTTATTTTAATAGTACCTGTACCTGGATGTGTTGCTGTATGTGGTTAAATGATAAAAAAAAATGTTGAAAACATAAAAGGTTCATTCAGTAGTTCAGCACAGTTGGACCAAAAATGGCGCCATGTTCTGAGTTGATTACATTACTCTCTCAATTAAGGGACTCTAGCCAGGACAGAATGTGAAAACAGGACATGTCTTGGGAAAACAGGACATTTGGTCACCCTACCGTATATGTACCTTTAATGGGCTTCTTTCAAGGATGCACCCAGAAAAGTAAATGAAATGCTAACGTGACTTGGGCTATTTGAACTTGCTGACTGACAAATGCATCCAAAGTTCAGAATGCCAAAGATATTCACATGGTTCACTTCTAAGCAACATGCACGTGCATTATGTGACCTATATAAAAGTGACAACTGTGTCATTTGTGTCAGGATGGCACAGTGCATCTTTGAACTTAAATGAGATTCAACCTTGACGACTTAGACTCAGGTAATAGATACTTGACTCACAGTCAACTCAGGCTCTTCTTCTTTGACTTGAATTTGGACTTCAATTCAGATTTGAACAGGGGACTCAAGACCTGACTCAGACACGAGCTTTAGGGACTCAACTACAGCCTTATATGGGTTTTCCTTTGTTCTGGGATTCATCATAATGGGGGGAGGGGGTACTACCAAAAAAGAACCACAGATGTATATGAATCTGTGAATGAAAAAAAAAAAAAAAAACAGTTGTGGCAGAATCTTCAGTTGCCTACCTTCTTTTCGATTAGCGACACCTAGGGATGAGACATTCGGCCGAACTGCGGGCAATTGAGAAAAACCAGGAGTTATTTACTGGATGCACTTTACAGATAGTCTGCAGGGGAACTATGTGGTAATAAACACACACAACTGGAGACACCAACATGTCCAGCATGGCTCAAATCAGTAACTCAGGAAACAGCAAATACGAATGGGGCAGGGCTGACATGGACGAGCAAAGAGAATGCATCCAAAGAACTACTAGGGATATTGGAGAGACGTTGTATGTAACTTGTGTGGGATCACTCTGTATGCGCATGTCTATGGCAATGGCAATGATGAGTTAACACAAAAACTGAAAAGAAAAGGGAAAAACAAAAAAACAGAAGATAAAACTCTCTTGGATTTAGCATTGGACTCATGATTTATGCAAGCAAGTCTAAACTATGTATGGCAAATTAGGACGTTAGGGGGCATTTTGTTTAATTCATCACATTGACTATGTAATCAATATCTAATTATAGTGTATTTCTGGTGCAGGAATAACAATGAATAAATAATGGCAGGTGTTGGGACTTGGAATGACAGACTGCTGTGGGTAGCATAACCTCATAATTACATACAAGTCAGTATTTCCGTGTCAGGGAAATACTTTGCGGTTGGAAATGGAGAGGACTCAAGCATAGGGACGAATACAGATAAGATTCCTTCATCTCTTCACTTGATCTGTCTGCCCTTTCGCTATTGACTCCATGAATCATGCAATCTAGGCTAATTAATGTCCAGTGGTGTGCTGGCAAGCTGCCAATTACCTTAACCATGTGTGAACCCGAGATGGTCTTTTATAAAACAGCTTCATTGTTTTAAACACTTTCACTCCCTTGTGTTTTAGTTTTGTGTCAATCATTACTAAATCGCTTAATGCTCGTTGAATATATCTTCAATCTCACATGATATCTCTATATCATCCTCCTGCAATATATTCTTTTTTTCTCCCCCAAACTGTTTCTTTATTGATCCTACTTGGGGATTCTGCCAAAGTGATAACTGAAAAGTGATCTCCAGTGGGTTCACGTCGCTTCAGTCCCTTGATATAAAGCTCTTTGTAAATGACAGATTGGCACACAAAAAGATTCAAGAAACCCCTGAAAGGGCGGTTTAATATGTAAGAAAAAGCGTGAGGCTCTTGTTCTGTTGGGGTATTTTTTTTAAGCTGTATTTCATTGAAGAATTTTGTGGTGCACCTGCTGGCCAATAAATAAAATTTATGTGAAGTAATGCACAATCAATCTGTGACAGAAACACAACGTATGCATTATTTGATAAATATATAATCCAGTGAGCAAACTGCATTGATATTATAGTGTAAAATTGTTACTTTAAAAAAACCATACAGCATCTGGCTTCAATTAATTATCACGTTATGGGGACTCTTCAGGTAAATCGAGTTAAATGAGCGGTGATGGATTTTAATCAATGAAGTACCCATAATGAACTGCAATCTTGCAAAGACACAACTGTTCTTTTGAAATATTAATTTCACTTTAATGGTCCGCATTAGGCAATTCTGCCCGGCTTAATAAACTTGGAATAGAATTGGGAAAAGTCAATAAAGAATTCAATTATCTTCAAACAACAATGTGAAAAGTGCAGTGCTGTCTTTATTCCAACACAACTTTGCTTGTTGTCAATTTAACAACCTCAAGGAAATTCTCGTCTTTGGGTTTTGCTTGTTTAATTTGTTTTTCTTTTAGGTTCATTCTGTGCTGATTTTTATTAATAATGCTGATATGTTTACATTGAAAATAGCCACATCGCCTACATTAATTTAGTTTTTAATTTGAAGCCAAAGCTTGGTTCCTGTGTCCTTTTGCACCTACAAACCCCCCTCCCCCACATTCCCTTCCCTTTCCACCCGACACGCACACACCTCATGCACACTCTCCCTATAAAGGATTTGAAGACAGGTGACGGACATGTCTGGCCTAAGCTTTGAATGAAAAGGAGAGGGTTGGTTTGCAGAAGTGAATATGTACATAAATATGTATTTACACCATGTATGGACAGCATGCACGCCACACTTTTCAGGTCATGCATGTGGAGAGAGAGTGGGGTGAGGATGTGGGGAAGGAGGCGGGCTGTGGGGGATTGGGTGTGGTCAATATGGCCACTTGTCCATTTCTGACAATTCACTGAGTATTCTGCACACAGCAAAGGCATACTGTACAATAGCATGCCCCGAACTGATGCCATGGTAACGTGACTTTAAATAGCAACCGCCATCTTGTGGGGCATACATAACTCCACAGCAAAACATACACAAGTCCTTGGAATTTTCCACATTATTGTTCAAGTGTAACTAAATTAATAGTGGCACATTATTTGTGCTATTGTTTTCTGAGGTCATTGAACCAAAAGTGATGCCCATCCCCCACCCTGACACCAGATTGGCTTCCAATAGGGCAGCGCAGTCTCGTTTGAACCCCTATGTGGTATTGCAGGATTTGACCACATATGGGGACAACCATCACAAACATGGCAGATAATACACGGGTGAACTGTGAGGGTTTCAGCACAAACCATTCATCCCAGCTCGGTATACTTAAAGGCATGCTCGCTGTCACCTAGCGGACCTGCCAGTTTAAGATGTGATGGTTTAAAATGGTTTCCGCTGAAAGCCCCATCCTACGAATGGTTTGTGCCGACACTCCCACACTCCACCCGGGTATTAACCTCTTCCCACAAACAGCGTCAATTCTAATGGGAAAATGATGTACTGTTTTGTTTTCGGCTGCAATCAACGAAGCAGTCACAAAAAGTGCAGTTTTTTTTTTTTTTTTTACTTCTCAGTGGACAAGGGAAGATGAGGCAAATGGGAGAGGTCATGTTGGTAAGTGTTAGCCTACACAACTAGCTAGAATATCTGCACTCTCTCACCTGCACAACTGCCTCGACACGTTTGAGCTCTGGGTCACAAACAAACCGCAACACATGTCCACTTTCCACTGCATCGTCACTTTTCTTTGCATTTTCACTTTGTTTGCATGTAATTTATCCAAAAACTCAGAGAAAGTGCCGTGTTTCTGTCCTCAGAAATAGAGAAATTATGTCATATGCGCCATATTTTACTCCTTTAGCGCCCACCCTCAAACGAGACTGCACTGCCCAATTCCGAATGAAAATGCACTATCACCGAGCTAAGTAACGATTTTCTTTTGCCTGTCAAATACAGATCAACAAAGGTGGTTACCTCCTCGTGCTGCATTCACATGTTGAATGTAGGCAATCAGTTGGACCTTTTGTTTGTTTTCACAGAACTGTGGTGATTTGCAGCAGCAGGTGAGAGAAGCGGTAAGTCTGCAGTGTTAAATCGTCACACAGTACTTCCACTTCAGCAGTTCTTACACCTGTACCAGTCTGGTGCCACGTTTTTCTGATGCGCTGGGGGGACTTTGACATAAAACATGTTGTGACATCTTGTATGGTATAAAATGAAAAATGAAACACCCATTTTCATGCAGTCCACACAATGTTTTGCGTTTAACCTTCAGAAAGGCATGTTTGAATTTTGGTGACATTTAGGGTTAATAATAATAATAAGAAGAAGAATAAGAAGAACAACAACAACAACAAATATGTTTTCTGCCTTTCAAGGAACCCAAGGTCATACAGTTGTAGGGTTAGAATACTATATTCCCATGTCGGAGTGCCCAGGGTGTTCTGTCTGAAGAGGGGGTGGGCGATACACAAACACAGCCAATATTACATTTGTTGGAACACCAATTTCAATGAAATGTCTGATTTAAACACAAATAAATTACAAATAACACATCCCTTTGTGTCAGTTTTTGTCCTGTACAAATCCTTTTTTCATTCATTAATGTGTTCCTTGTCAGCTGAAATCAACTGATTTTAGGCGAATCCGTCAGAAAGTTGTGTACATGCCTCAAAACTTTGAGTGGACATCAGACAGAGACATTTCCTGATGGTTGCACCTTTGTTTTGTCCCATATTTGTTCTTAGCTTGCCAGTGACATCCAGTTAAACTGCTTTCTCACACCAGCAGCAGAAAAACCATCACAGCAGAATTCCATCTTAACCTCCACAAAGCTAGCCATTGTCCTGGAACACTTGCTGTTTCAATATACGTAAGAACAAGAGTCTTCCAATATAACAGCTTACTATATAGCTGCGAAGCTATGCACACTCTGATTGGCTGAAATCCGGTCTGATATTTTCCCACATCAGACCAGTTACCATGACAATCATCCCTGAAAATGTACTGCATTTATTACAAACCAGAAAACTAAAAACATCATTAGAAAAACCAAGCCCGACATGAACATACTCGAAAAAAATCTCAAAACCATTGGCAAAAGCACAGATTGAAAGTTCACCAGTTAACGACCGGAGCATCTGTTACCAAGTTCTTCATGGAGGTAAAGCAAACGGGTCTCACTATGAGCTGTCAGCAGCTTTCATATTCGGGCAATACCATAAGTTTGCGTGTTTATATATATAATAGCCATATGCACTCACAGAAATATTTAATCCTAACTTTTAAGATGTAATTTTATTACATGACAAATTCCCATTTACTTTTTTTTTTAGATAATTTTAATACAAACCTACCAAATAAACCTTACATGATGCATATTCATTATTGTAATAAATCCTATTCATTTGAAATGCATATTCCTCAGCTTTATGTATTTAGTATTAATAAAATATAATTACTCTAAATCAGTAATAATGACAGTATTTATTTAAAATAAATTAAAATTATATTGTTTGAATTGCATAATAATTATGTTACCTATGCCATTTATCTTGTATAGGTAACATAATTATTATGCAATTCAAACAATATACTTTATATATTTTAAATAAATATTGTCATTATTACTGATTTAGAGTAATTATATTTTATTAATACTAAATACATAAAGCTGAGGAATATGCATTTCAAATAAATAGGATTTATTACAGTAATGAATATGCATCATGTAAGGTTTATTTGTTAGGTTTGTATTAAAATGATCAAAAAAAAAAGTAAATGGGAATTTGTCATGTAATAAAATTACAAAAATCTTAAACGTTAGGTTTAAATATTTCTGTGAGTGTAGTAAACACATTTTTAACCTTGTTTGCTTGGTCTGTACGGGAATATCAGACCTCTGTATTTTTCGCATGGACCACGCTAATGATATTTTCCCGTACAGAACTTGTGCTCAGTTAATAATACTTTAATATTTCAACATAAACTTAGATTCTACTACCAGAGAACACCGAAGACATCGTCACAGATAACATTGAACAGATGAGAAAACTCATTGTTCTTTGTATTTTACGATGTGTTGGGGTCATGAAATTATTTAATTTAGGTTGCGCATGTAACCAGCTTTCTTTAAAAAGGGGCTGATGCTCGGGCCTGGGCACTCCCACACATGGATATGGTAACAGTATTAATACAATATGCCACTTTTACTTTTTTCTGCTCAAATGATCTCTCATTGACATCATTACTGCCTCCCACTGGAGGAATATGTGCAATATTTAATAATTTGACTGAAAAATACACAAATTTGTCTGAATTTTTTGTACATTATTATTCTGATCTTTATTCCAAATCTTGAATAGGCTGCAGCGTGACTTGAAACAGCATGAAACAGTGCCAATCTCTGCCTGGTGTGAGCAGCTTTAAACAACAGATGAACAAAAAGATATTACAATGGGAGAACATGTGATATCACAGCTTAATTTCTCTGTGTCAGGTAATACATGCCATTACCGCTTATCTGTTACAGACCAGGTGTGTCTGCATGAAAACAATCAATCTCTCAATGTCTATTTTTGAACACTGTTGTGGATGAAGCAACATCAACTGTAACTTTTCTTACACTTGCAGCAATCCCAAAAACTTATACATGTTTAACTTTACATGTCACATACCATAGTGATTTGCGGTGTGCCACTCTCACAATCAGGAGTGACACAATTTTCCATCATTCTCCCACTGAAAAGAGTGGAACACTGATTTTTAGCATCTGCTGCACACCGACAACATGTGAATGCATTGTTTACAGCACGGACTCTTGTCTGCATCACTCAGTCGCTGGAAATAACCCTTTTTCTGCCACATGTTGACATTTTGCTTATATGAATGTATGCCTCCTAAAATGGCCAGTGACGGAATTAGGAACACCCTACTTTGGACACCCTTTAGTTTTCCCCAATTAACATTCGCTTCAGCGACACAACCAGACAGTGCGGGAGGATGAAAGTCAACTGTTTTAGGCTGACACGTAAAATTGTAAACATTTTTGGCTGTTTGGCTGATGTATACAACGCCACCTTCACCGACAAGACAACACAAGAATCCTGGCTGGGTGTGCACAACCCATAAGGATGTGAGATTTGGATTCAGCATATTCCTCTCCTGTGCATATCTTGCAAAGTCTGTTGGAAACATTTAAAATCAGAGCAGCTTTTTCTTTAACAGCCAGGTATTCCAGCGGTTTCATTCAGCATTGTCACTCTTCTTGAACCTTATCGCTGAATTTCTGACATCAGAAGAGAGATTCAGCAGTGAAAAATACATTTGGCACACACACATGAGCAGTGGGGTTGCAAGGCCGTAACCTCATCCGTGTTCCCTCAGACTGACAACAGGGCATGTCAGCTTGCACAGCAAACAAAATGTTTGGAATTTTGCTTAGTTTTTTCTTGTTTTGTGCAGCATCATAATCTTGGAATGAAAAAAGTACAGCATTAGCCCACCTTAATATATTATAATTTGCATTTCTCAGATTATGATTTTGAAAAATTTGTACCATTTATGATCAGCTAAGCTATAAAGTGTGTAAATATGTATATTTCCCTTTAGATATTTTACTTGTTCACAGCTGAAACTGAGGCTCCATGTTAAGTAATACTGGATGCATCTGGGTAACAAATACATTTAATAATCATTTGGGAGTTGGGGTGGGGAGGTGGGGGTTGTATGTTAAAACAGTATTTATGTAATGTGTTTAGAAATGTGTATTATTTGGTTATTCGAATCCCACCATAATTTGAGAAATATTTTGTTTATTCCCCTTCTCATCCCAGGTTCTTTGGCTGAGTTCCATCAGACTTGGAAAATTGATGAAGCTCAAGCCTGGTTTAGTGTCAAAGGGTTTGTTTTGGCAAAGGTCATTGAGTCATTGAGGTCAAAAGTCAAAATTTTTATTTTCCACAAATGTCCACCAAACGTGGCACTCTTATGAAGGTGGGTTCTGGAATTGCGTAGGCGAAGTTAAATTTCCCAAAAGTCAATCCCTGGGACCAAAGTCACGTCTCCCTACCTGTCTGTTCCATTATCAAAAAGAAGTTTACCAAAGTTTACTAGCAGTATAAATATTCTGTTCTGTGGGGAAAAGGTTGACTTACTCCTCCCTGGTTATTTTGCAGATTTTTGCCAAACTTGGCATAATAATCAAGATTGACCCTAAAACTGGGAAAGGAATTTGATTGTCAACTTGACTTGGACCAAGTCCATCACACAATGAAGTGGATTCCAGAAATGACAAGGTCATTCATTCATTTTCTATGTCTGCTTATTCCAGTTAAGGGTGACTGGGGAGCTGAAGCCCATCTCAGCGGTCATTGTGAGAGAGCACCCATAGCGAACTCATGCAAAGCTGAGGAGAACATGCAAACTCCACACAGAGAAGACCAGGTTGGAAGTGATCCTGAGACCTTCCTGCTTGAGGTTAAATGTCAGATTGCTAAATGTGAGGGGAAATTCACATATCGTGTCCAAGCACAGTGTGCTGTCTTTGAATAAATGGGGGACAAAGGACCCCCCAGTCACACTGGACCAGTGAAGGATGGGTTTTCCTGTTGGGTACTTTTAGACTTCACTACAACTTTGAAAATGAAAACCATGTGTATTTTTTGTTATTAATGGCCTCTCACTGCCTATTTGCACTACCTTAATGGGCCACCAGGGGCCCATAAACCCCACTTTTGGAAACACTGAGTTAAAGCTTGTCACTGCTGAAGCAGCATTTAAGATTGTCACAAGATACGGATATAACATTTTGTTAAAGCAGAAACCTGAAATCAACTCTCTGGACTTACATTTAAGTCAACCTACTTTTTTTATGTACACATCCGTTATCTTGTGTGAACAGAATAATCAGCCTTCCATAACTCAGTTGCACATGTTGAATTCTTAACATGGAGCATCAGAGTGAACAATTCTGCTTCTAAAGATTTCCTTTGTCATTACTTCACATGGAAGTTGATCATTGGGCCAATTTACCTAAAAGGTATATCTTTAATGGTCTCTCCGACTGTAGGATCACACAGTTAGAGGGCAATTTGCAGATCAATGGGCTGCCGGCTGCACAGAAGATCCATGCTAAGAACAGGGCCATGACGGAACAGTTTAAGGCGAAGTGAGCCACACAGCAAATGCACTTTGCCTTGCTCGATACAGTCCTACAGTTCCTGCATCAAAGCACCTTCCAGGCAGCAGTAACTTGAGACGTGGCACCTCTCCTCTTCGTCCTCCTGAGGGGTTACTGGTTGACGAAGATAATACCGGCCAAGGCGCTTGCGGCTTATATTAAAATGACCTCCTGTGACATTATGCTGCCAGAGAGGTCTTGGCACTTTAATAAAGTCTAGATGCCATTTATTTATAATGCATTGGGGAGAGGAATAAAAAAGTAAAAAAACAAATGACATTCGGCATGCAGAGCCAGGCAAGTGTTATCTGGTCAAGTTGAGTCGGATGAAGAAAATTAATATGCCCACTTCATGACAATATTGCCCCCAGCTATTTCTTATCTGTATTCCGAAAAAAAGGTTAGTCAACAACTGCTGAGTGATCCATCGAAATCAGAAATGAACACTTGGCACCAGGTTCAGGGTTGCATGTGAAGGACGGTACATCAGGCAAAGCAAAGCATCAAGCATTCTCATAGCACTTATGTGACTTGTTTACTTACTAACTGGACCAATGCTATTAGGAATACCTGAAAGAGAGGAAGAGAAAAAAAAAATCACATTAATACCATTCTCTCAAATTTACAACATGCCGTTTGAATGGATTTTTTATTGAAACTATAATTCTGGGCTGTGAGGATAATATTGTCAATGGAGGAACAGAAGCAATAAAGGGAGAATTTTTTTTTTTAAACATTAAACATTTTGCCTGTTGACTTCATATGTTAACACACCATTACAACAATGCTCGCTGATCTATGGGGTGCACTAGTGAGTTTGGACAGTTGCTGTGTATTTCTGATTTAGTGTTTCAGGGTGGGGCGGCATGGTGCTTAGTGGTTAGCACTGTTGCCTCACAGCGAGAAGGTCGTGGGTTCAATTCCCTTTCTGTGTGGAGTTTGCATGTTCTCCCCGTTTTTGCGTGGGTTTCCTCTGGGTGCTCCGGTTTCTCCCACATCCAAAGACATGCGGGTTAGGTGGATTGGAATCTTTAAATTGTCCGTAGGTGTGCGTGTGGGTGTGTCTGTGTTTGTTTGTCTGTTTGTGGCCCTGCGACAGACTAGCATCCTGTCCTGGGTGTACCCCGCCTCACGCCCTATGACTGCTGGGATAGGCTCCAGCCCGCCCGCGACTCTTAATTGGACTAAGCGGTAGAAAATGAATGAATGGAATGTTTCAGGGTGCTTGTTTGTTTGGTCTTGACCTTCGAACTTGTCAGTTTGGTGCGAACCAAAAAAGCAGGTGTGATAAATGCCTTGGCCATTGTAGACCAAATTTCCAAAATTTGGTCTGACCAAAAGAGGATACACTTTGTGGATAGTTTGATAGTTTTTGGGCAAAATGCAACAAGTTGAGGCAGGCTATCGTCACCTATTACACAGTAAAAGAACAAAAGAAATCAGTCACATGAGTGTGTGAGTGGAAGAGACATATGCAATTTGGTCAGAAGAAAAATAACAGTAAACTTGAAAAGCTCATAAAAACTTTTTTTCTATTCAAACGGAACTACCTGCTAAATTGAAAATGAGCCAACATCAGGTGCATGCACCTCTCCAAACCAAACAATCAATGTCAAGTATAGGGAGACCTACATAGATGAAGTTGGGTGTAAAGTTCTTAGGTGCAAATCCAAAACTGCAATGTCAAACCAAATTAACTGGACCAAATGAATGAAAACATAAACCTTGGAATGTTGTCTCAGGTGTGAAAACGTGATTGTTGGCTGTTAATCATGTCTCTGTGTATGTCAGTGGTTCTTCAACCTGGTCCTCAAGCACCACCTAAACTGATTAGCCCAGTTAGGTGCCTATTAGTACTTGATTGGCTGATCACACCTGAATGAGTTAATTAGCTTGTGGCAGAGCAAGGAGAGATGAGATATCTGTAGGTTACCGGTACTCGAGGATCAGGTTTGAGAACCACTGCTGTATGTATGTAGCTCTCTCAGCCACTTCCTCTTTATTCAACTCTCCCACTGAGAGACATACAGAGAGAGAGTGAGAGTGGGCTTGTGACTAAAGGATCCTTGGTTTAATTCTCCTGTCAGCCTCTTATTCTTCAGTTGAGTGGCTTGCGTCAGCTCAGAGTCTCTGGTGTGATTTCAGCAGGTGCAGCATAGACTAGATCAAAGGATATGAAGGAGCACAGTGACATCATTCACATATCAAAGTATCAGGTATATAGAAAAAAGTTATATTGACTTTAAATAATAAAAAAAATATGAGCTCATTTCCATAAAATGAGCCTTTTATGTGCTGTAAGAGAGAGATAATACAGCTGTCAAAAATCTCCCTACCTGTCACTTAAATGATGCAAAGTCATCACATAGTGACAGAAAGGGGCGCTGACCAAGTTTAAAAGTGTAATGAGTTGGGAGTGATAATGTATTGGTGTCATTGTTGGTATCTGTTTTCACAAGAAGCACAGATGTAGTAAGATTAATGTTTTCTAGAAATGACCAGATACGAGGGCTGTCAATAAAGTATAGGTCCTTTTTATTTTTTTCAAAAACTATATGGATTTCATTCATATGTTTTTACGTCAGACATGCTTGAACCCTCGTGCGCATTGCGTGAGTTTTTCCACGCCTGTCGGTGACGTCATTCGCCTGTGAGCACTCCTTGTGGGAGGAGTCGTCCAGCCCCTCGTCGGAATTCCTTTGTCTGAGAAGTTGCTGAGAGACTGGCGCTTTGTTTGATCAAAATTTTTTCTAAACCTGTGAGACACATCGAAGTGGACACGGTTCAAAAAATTAAGCTGGTTTTCATTGAAAATTTTAACGGCTGATGAGAGATTTTGAGGTGATACTGTCGCTTTAAGGACTTCCCACGGTGCGAGACGTCACGCAGCGCTCTCAGCCGCCGTCGTCAGCCTGTTTCAAGCTGAAAACCTCCACATTTCAGGCTCTATTGATCCAGGACATCGTGAGAGAACAGAGAAGTTTCAGAAGAAGTCGGTTACAGCATTTTATCCGGATATTCCACTGTTAAAGGAGATTTTTTTAATGAAAGACGTGCGGACGGGTCCGCGCGTCAGGACGCAGCCGACGCGGTGCGGCAGCACAGGAAAAACACCTCCGTGTTGATAACCATTTGTAAAATCCAGGTGGCATTTGATGGCTTTCAGTGGAGTGAGTATATGAGAAATTGTTTAACAGCTGGACATGTTCCAACTTGTCCTTAAGGCTTCCAACGGAGGTGTTTTTCCTGTGGCGGAGCGTCGCGGCGGCTGCGAGCCGACGCTGCAATCCGTCCGCACGTCTTTCATTAAAAAAAATCTCCTTTAACAGTGGAATATCCATATAAAATTTTGAAACCGACTTCTGAAACTTCTCTGTTCTCTCACGATGTCCTGGATCAATAGAGCCTGAAATGTAGAGGTTTTCAGCTTGAAACAGGCCGACGACGGCGCCTGGGAGTGCTGCACAACATCTCGCACCATGGGAAGTCCTTAAAGCGACAGTATCACCTCAAAATCTCTCATCAGCCGTTAAAATTTTCACTGAAAACCAGCTTAATTTTTCGAACCGTGTCCACTTCGATGTGTCTCACAGGTTTAGAAAAAATTTTGATCAAACAAAGCGCCAGTCTCTCAGCAACTTCTCAGACAAAGGAATTCCGACGAGGGGCTGGATGACTCCTCCCACAAGGAGTGCTCACAGGCGAATGACGTCACCGACAAGCGTGGAAAAAGTCACGCATGCGCACCAGGGTTCAAGCATGTCTGACGTAAAAACATATGAATGAAATCCATATAGTTTTTGAAAAAAATAAAAAGGACCTATACTTTATTGACAGACCTCGTATACAGATTTGGAGCATGCCCCAATTTAGGGCCCCTTCACACATAACACAAAATTGGGTGAAAGAAGCAGAAACTGGCCGAAAAACCGCAAACAGAAAACGAAATGGGGAACCGTGAAACATTCCACCTGTTGTTGGGAGGGACACATGGTCAGACAGGCATGCATGATACTGTGGAGGTGGTTTTGTGCATGCTCATGCACGTGCATGAACACAGTGCGAGCACCTGGAACGTGTGGCACCACATCGCGCTGCTGTTGTGGAGAGAAAAAAGAACAACACACCAAAAAAAAAAAAAAAAATCACTGCAATATCTAATATTTAATCCCTCTTATTGAGCGGACAATACAAGTATGATCCTTCTGTACCTCTGTATATGAGCCATACCATACCATACCATACCATACCATACCATACCATACCATACCACTTTATTTATACAGCACATTTCACAAACACAGTAGTTTCCAAAGTGCTGTACAACAAATAAAAAAAGCCATGGTCATAAACGTCAAGTCATGAAATGACATGAATGAAGCAGTGCACTCTTATCATGTCCACATCTGGTGGCCCTTTGCGCATGGTCAGCCAGCTCCGTGTGTCCAGTGAGCAGCGCTCCAAAGGACACCGCGCCACATGGACCACAGCTTACATAGGTGACTTGACATTCAGATCGCCAGCTCGAGTGTACGCGACCAGCCTGTCCTTTTCACCTGGCACAGCCTACCAATGTGCATGCTGTGTGGTTGCTCCAACCCATTGCAAAGGCAATATATGTCTTTATGTATTTCCACGTGAGGACAGCAAGCACACACATGCACCTCACAGTGGAGAGTTGACAGCTGTGATTTGTAGGTCCACAGATCTCAACAGGGAGACACGTCCACCTTACAGAACGTACTCAGCTCAAACACAAAAGTCTCACTTTCTGTTCCTTTGCAATGTGATTATTTATGTTATGCATTTGTTATGTAATTATATATATGTAGTTATTGTTGTATGCATTTATTTAATTGTCCTGTTCTCTGTGTTTTTTCAAATTTAATATGTCATGTGCACTGAGTGGCGCTGTCAGCTGGAACTGACAAGAGCATGAGAGCCCACCCACACATGTGCATTGCTGGAGTGTTGTTGATATTGTTGATGGCAAGACATATATATGTCCTCCAGCTGAATTGTGAGTGTACAGTGGTCAGCCTTTCCAGCTACGCACTTTGCTGGACAGCGATCACACTCTGGGACCCTCAGTCACACCTGATATTGTAGGATCATGGTGTGTGTGTGTGTGGGGGGGGGGGGGGTGACACCACATTCCACAAGACATTTGTGTTGGGGGGAGGACACACCTCACTCTTACATGCCATTTGTGTGCGTGTGTGAGGGGGAGGAGTTCAGCACAGTCACACCCATGTGTGTCGCTTGGTAATGGCACACTCATGTGGCACTTAGACAATTTTCACAGATATCTCGAATGTGGTCATCTGCACTCCACAATCATGCCAGGAGCGCGAATAGCCCAGCCTTTTCTAAGTGCCCAGCGAGTGGTGTTGGATGTTTGTGTGTGGCACCTGGAATTTGGCTGATACCTGCAGAGAGGGGGTTGCATGGGCACTCACAGGGCACTCGCTGTCTTTTAGCCACTGGTGTGTGTGAATGGTTGTGGCAACAGCTGTATGAGGCGTTTGAGGCGACTCCGATTTTTCATGAGTGGCATGCAATTCCTCCATCCGCCATTCTGTCCAGGGTGTACCCTGCCTCACACCCTATGACTGCTGGCATAGGCTCCAGCCTACCTGTGACCTTTAATTGGAGTAAGTGGGTATGAATATGGATGGATAGATGGATATATTTAATTATGTATGTAATTTAATAAACAAATGCATTGGATAGGTGATTAATAAATACATTATCAAAAACACACTCTACATTCTTGGAATCTTTCAGACGAAACTTTTATTTTGGTTCCCAGAACATTTGATAGTGACGTTAGCACAAATGTTTTGAGAATGATAGGCCTAACATTCTGGGAATGTTTTAAGGACCGTTTCTTTTCTGTTCCCAGAAAATTCTGGCAACATTATACAAAGTCACCTAGAGATATTTTTCATCCAAAAATTCCCAGAACATCATTAACATATTATACGCTGGTAATGTTGCCTAAAGTCATAGTCTCGTCATTAAAAAAAAATTGAAGTAAGAAAGATGGTGAGACTAGAGTTAATATATTTGTCAAATTTCGCTCCACTATAAACATGACTTGACAATATATAAGGGTGATTCTTAGACTACGGGCACTTACTATGTCCTTTGATCATATTGTATGAAAACAGAAAAAAGGGGACATTTCACACTTTTATAGTTATCTTTACAATGAAAGTGTGTTGAGAAATTTGTTCTAGTAGTCTATGATGACTTTTTCACCTTTTTTCAGCATCATTATATGCAAATATTGCCGTTTTGTGCTTGTCCCACACCCAGACTTTTGATCTTCAATGATAAAAATGAATGGTAAAGAAACATTTTTTCTAATGTTTTAAAATATCTCTGAATAAAATATCAGTAAAATAATCAAAACATAATTGGGGTATTCAATGTCATACAACTGTTGTGATTTTTTTAAACAAAATGTAGTTGTCCCACACTATTGTCGTAATTTCCACCACAACACTGTAATGTCCCTTTAAACAGTTTGTATGAAAGATTGTTTGGGTAGTTTCTATGGAGATAAACAGTGACATCAGAGCACATGTATATAGCGCCAAATCACAACAAACAGTTGCCTCAAGGCGCTTTATATTGTAAGGCAATGGTGTGGTGGAAATTACATTTACAAGGCCAATAGTGCCCGTAGTTAAAGAATCACCCATAAAAAAAGTAATAACGTTAGGTAAAAATTGTAGAAAACTTTCTGATAACCATAACCTAAATTTAACCAACATATAATGTTACCAAAATATTATGTGTTAGCTGGGTTAGGTGCAGTTATTTCCAGCCGACTGATTCAGCTCTTTTTCTCTCTGTCCAAGGCACTGATGAGACCTTTAACGGAGGTGGCCCTGCACCCCAGGATGTTGTACTATTCCCAGGAGGCCCTACACTTAGGGTTTACCTGTTCAACCACCTGAAGACCAACAATGGACTGTTTTTTAAATTTAATTTAAGGACTCTGTTTTTGTTAGTCTTCTGTTTTTCTGTTTTTGTTTTCTGCTTCTTCTCTTTGTAAGGAAATTCTTGTAAAAATTGTAAAAAACAAACAACAAACTATAAAGTAGTGGGCCACTCATCTGAGTCTGTTCTGCTTGAGGTTTCTTCCTCATTATCACCAGAGGGAGTTTATCCTTACCACTGTTGCCTGTGTGTGGCAACCCCCCTGAGGCTGCTCGGGGGGGTTGGTAAGGTTAGCCATTACTTATCTGAAGCACCTTGAGGCAGCAATGTTATGATTTGGCACTCTATAAATAAAATAAATAAAAATTTAATTGAAATTATTAATATTGTACGTGATTAATATACTATATGAAAACAATACATATACATAAAGAAAGACATTTTTTGAAGCACAAAGTGCCCTTGTTTACTGTTTTACTCCCAACTTTATATTTGAAAATTTGGATTTGCACTGACCATTAAAAAAGTATTTACACTGATATTGGAATTTTTTTTTCTATATTTTAAATGGTTTCACAAAGTTAAGCAGAAGAAAGTTCTGTAAATCAAAAAAAAAATGTTTTGCACTGACAAAATAAATTGCCGAATCGAATGACTTTTTTTTACTTCAATGTATTCCTGTGACTCAGAAACAATCTGATCAAATTCAGCTTTGTGTCTTAGTATATAAAATTATTATAGATATGTCGATTAAATGTCTGTAGTTATTGAATTTCCTTATGGTTATGGTATAGGACTTGAAATACCCTGCCCCCAAGTAGTGCAGAAAATTGAAAATAGAAAGGCAAAAGTTTTTCGCTGGTCTCAGTCAACACAAGCACATAGGTGTTCCTTATTTTCATTTCAGTGAGTTGACAACCCTAATTGTTGATGTAACAGCTTCCATCATAAATCAAAATACATTCTGAATCTGGAGGTCTAGTCATTTTGAGATATCTTCCATCACTCCAGGATGAAGATGAAAAACAGTACATTTTAAAATGTGTTTCATTTTTAAAAATTTTCTTCAATTATCACTGCTGCAAAGTCCTCAACAACATATAAATCACAGCTCTACAGCAACACATAGAAACACAGATGACACAGCAGATAGTGATTTAAAAATAAAAAATAGAACTTTCCTGATACCCCTGATTTTTAAAGAAAAGATCTCTCACCTGCACACAGACACACAACCAAAATGTGCCACATATCAAATATTCCTCATGTGGCAAACTGTGTGTGGCCCACATGTCTTATCCTGCTGCCTGCCTGTTTGTCCTCCATCAACCAATCGGCCGTGCCAGACAGCCACTGAGCAGATAATACAGTCTGTCTCATCCCCACGGTGGCCAGATCTCTCCCACACCAGGACGCTGGCTGGCTGTGGATCTGAGGAAATTGAGACGCTCACGGGCTTCTTGTGGTGATCATTTCGCCATGTGAACCAACCGCCAGCATTTTGGCATGTGTAATGATCAGGACTGCAAACAGGAATGCACGTCTGCACACAACGTCAGCGACTGGAATCAGCATAATTTATAGTTTCAAAGGCTGCTTTGCTTTCAGGACGTTGGTTACAGCTTTTCTAATCATCTGTTTGTGAAGCTTCCCCTCCCCTCCACCCTCAATGAGGCAGTATGATTGTGAAAAACAACCGTCTCACTGTAGGAAGGGAAAACATGCTGGGCGCTGGACGAAATGGACGTAAAGGTACAGAAAAAGAAATTTATAAAACAATGTATATTCTTCTTTTGCTCATATTTCACTCTGCATCCGTTTAACATTACACCCAAGGAGGTGCAGGAAGAACAGGATTTGAGGCTGGGCCTTTCATCTAATTGAAAGAAATATCACCATGTTCTCTGGGGAAGCATGAATTTTCTGATTTCCTTAGGGTGTTTGTGTCCGTAGGCTTTGATCTAACGTCTGTCATTCAATTGCCCTTTTTCTGATTTGTGCACGGAAGTCATGTTCACCAGCTGAATGTGTGACCTGGCTGATAGCTGAGAAGTGCAAGGAGGCTCTGCTGACATTTAAAGGATGTTACTTCTCAAGAGCTAAAGACATTTTAACCACGGGTCAAAGAAGAAAAAAGTTACAATGAATACTGATAGAAGTGTGGCACGTCTTTAAAAAAATTATACTATGCACATTATACCCTGGGATGGTTTCACTGACAGCTTTCTGGTCACTATTAGAAAACCGACAACAGCAATCTTTTGGACAATGTGTCTGTTTTAAGGGCAGCGTCACACAGTATGAATAAGTACAAATCAGGGTGAATCACGGCAGAACAGCTCGTATGAGCGAACCACGAAAACATCAAGCCGATGGGCAGGCATGAACAAACCCACTGTGAAGTTGTCGTGCACATGACGGTGTTGTACGAGCAGGAACACAGTGCATGCAGCTGGGATGTGGTGCACCACATCGCGCCGCTTGACTTGGAGAACAATAAAAAAAACCCAGCTGTATAATTAGTGAATATCACTGGGTTGATATAAATAATAAATAAAAGGGGATGCAATACAGAACCCTGGTTAATTAAAAAAATAAATGCCACTCTCGGGATATGAACCTGCAATTTACAAAAGCTCTGATTACCAGACGGAAACTTTACCACTGCGCTACAATCACTGTCTTATAACAGGAGCGTAGAAATGGCTAAAATCAACAAGCAGATAAACGTATGTTTTAAAAAAGAGAAAAAAGTGGCAATCAAACGGCGTCTGTTTTCCACTTTGTCTGCATTGTCTGCTGTCAGGCCGGACATGTGCGTGGGCCCAGCTCGATGCGTGTCCTGTCAGACAGATGTGACATTCAGATCACTTGCTGCGTGGCCACATGAACTGACAGTCTGTTTCTCCAGCCTGTTGCAAAAGCGATATATGTTTTTATGTATTTCCACATGAGGACAGCAAGCACACACACACGTGCGTCAAAACACGGTACGTGCTCTGCAGCTGTGATGACCAGAGATGTCTCAACAGCTGCTGGCAGCCAGCCACGCCCGCGTCCGTTCCATGCACAGACCAAGGCGTGATCAGATGAAAGGCACCTCGCCTGCAGGGGGATGTGCAAACCACATGCACCATGTGTTGAGGGGAAAGTGGGGCGCATACCTCATGCACACGTGTTGTGAGGGAAACGACACTCTGGCATGTCACATGCGTACTTGGCAACTTCACAGTCGTGGGGGCACTTAGACAAATTTCACCACCAGCTCAAAAGTGATTGTCTACTGATTGTTTTCGTGCTGACAGCGTGACTGGCCTCACAAGTGCCGGGCGAATGGTGTAGATGTTTGTGTGTGTCATCTGGAATTTGGCCGACACCTGTCACGAGAGGGATCGAATGGGTTCTCACAGGGCACACTCTGTCTTTCAGCCACTGGTGTGCGCAAACAGTTGTAGTAACAGGTGTACAAGGCATTAGAGGCAGCTATGATTTTACATCGAATCGTAATTCGATGTAAAATCATCTTAATTCGTAATTCCTGCAAATGAATCATTCGTAATTCCTGCACATGAAGCAGGAATCGTATTGCATACGATTCCTGCTTCATGTGCAGTTCATGTGCAATTCGACCACATTGGTACTATGTGTGAGGGGCCCTAAACCCTGTCTTAGACCATGAGTTTTACTGTGTTAGAGTTTGCATTGTTATTGAAAATAATTGTGTCCACAGGTTAGCTGGTTGTGTTGTGTTTCATGGTGGATGTGTTGTTTTTATTATTGTTTTATTATTGCTTTGCCTGTTGGTGTGTGCTGTAGCCTTCTTGGCCAGATCCCCCCTGCGAAGGAGGTCTTGATCTAAGTGGGTTTTTCTTATCTGGTTAAATGAAGGTTAAATTAAATAATAATGAAACAAACCATGTTTCAGTGCATCCTGCACAAGAAAACTTAATCATGCATGTTCTATTGCTGCTTATTCAAGTTAAGGGTGAAAGGTGAGGTCCACCCCGAACAGATTCCTTGTCTGTCGCAGGACTGACACATAAAGACAAAAATTCACACTATAACAATTCATAATATAACGTTTACAGTTTGCCAAACATGCATGTCTTCAGAAATGGGATCAGTTGGGAAGTGAACGCAAAACCTTCTTGCTGGGAGGCAACAGTGCTAACTGCTAATCCACTGTGGTTAATGTATAAATAAATAAAATAAATAATAATTTTAGGTATCTAAAAAACATTGTTTTTCAGTGCTTTTTTCTTTAAACGGAAAGGAGCTTCTGTTTGTTGTGATAGTGAGAAGAAGAAGAAGTCAACTGATCACATTCTAGTCCTATGAATGTTCCTAGAACTCAAGTGTGAATATTGACAGTGCGTCTTAGCAGCTTATGTTGATTTGGTTAAGTTGATCGGACTGCTCTCTGGGGCATCCTGAGAATTTGTCGGATCTCCAAGAAGTTAAGAAGTTACTGAACATCAGTCAGCCAATAAACAGAGATGCAGTGAATGCTGTATGGAGTGGATGCAAATAGTGAGTTTTTTTTTCCCCCCCAGTGAAAACTGTTGTTCATCAGGGATGTGTTCTGCCTTCTACACCGTTCAATGTTCGCACAGACTGAATGTTGGGTAAGACTGGGGAAACCAGTGACTTGGGTGTTTTTGTTGGCAAGAAAAGGTTTCCTGACATCGACTTTGCAGACAATGCTTTGATCTTTGCAGAATTAATAGAAACTCTGATTGCAGAACTTGAGAAGCTGAGTGTGAAATTGAAGTGTCTGAGAATGCGGTTTTCCTGGGTCAAGACTAAGATTCAGCTTCCTGTACTCAACCATCAGAAGTGTATTAGTATATAGTGAAAGTGTTGAACTTGTAGAGACATTCAATTATCTTAGCAGTGACATACTTGTATTTTGTTTTCAGCATGTGAGATCAAGAGAGACCTGAGAAGAGCTTATGCAGTCATAATGTTGTTGGTCAGAGGTGGTTGGTGATGACAATATCTTTTCAGAAGAACGAAGTTTCATGTCTTGAAAGTCTTGGTGCTGCCTGTCTCCTTGTATCACTATGAGAGTTGGACACCAGTGACCTGGGGGAGGTGATGGTCTAGTGGTTAAGCATTGGGCTTGAGACCAGAGGATCCTTGGTTCAAATCTCAGCCTGACCGGAAAATCACTAAGGGCCCTTGGGCAAGGTCCTTAATCCCCTAGTTGCACCTTGTATGGCAGCACCCTGACATCGGGGTGAATGTGAGGCATTATTGTAAAGAGAGTGCATAAATAGTTACAGTAGTTGATAAAACGTTCTTAATACTATTGTTTAACACTATTTATTGAAGACGTTGCTTTTTCATCCCAAAAATGACAAGTCATTACTGATACAAGGATGTTTCATTCAGCTCATTGGAGCTTTGTTATTGATTAATTCAGATACTGTTGCATTCTTTGACCTTTGTTCAATACATGGGACTTGGGAGGTTGAATGCAGTTGGATGAAAGTCCAATGAAACACTAACGGGAGGTTGAATGCAGTTGGATGAAAGTTCAATGAAACGCTAACGTTACAAAATACCAGGCTTGTCTGACAAAGCAGGCTGGACACAATTGCAGTACACAAACACAAAGCTCTGTAGGATTAAATCATTTACTGAGGATGTTTGCTGGAGTCGGTACACGGTAAGAATGAGCAACAGTACAAAGAACATCAGGCTGGAGGCGTGGTCAAGAAAAACAAGCAGGTGGTCGAAAAACATGATGAGGCAAGCAAAGCAAGGCAAAAATACAAAACAGAGCTAGAAGGAAGGCACAAGGCACATCGATCTGGCGAGGGACTTGAGCAAACTGTGAACCTTAAATACACCCAGGTGATGAACTGCAATTTAGGGACAGGTGTGCGTAGAAACTTCCAGAACCGGGGAGTGGCTAGACAGAAGGTAACGCTCACCACCAAGCACCAAGAGAAAGAGAAGAGAGATAGAGACAGAGAAAACCCAAGCAGAAAAAGACCAGCAAGAGAACAAACAAATGACAAAAGCAAACAATAAAAATAAAATAGAGCAAATACAAAGCAAAATCCCAAATCCTGACACAAAAACTAAGCAAACAATACCAAATTGTCAAGAACAAAACCAAAATGAAATACGAACAAATTGAGGTTGTCAGTGGTATTAAGTGCAGGAACGAAGCTGAACGAAGGTTGATCAATGCCTCCAAAAGTCAATGAACATCCAGATTTCGTTTGAGCTCCATTGTCCTTTGTTAGTGCCGTGTGACGGGGCTTTAAGTATTCTGTCTCAAACAAAACCCATAACCATTTTCCATGTAATGGTGCATGGTGTTATGACATCCGTGTGCCAAATCAACATGCAGAGCCATTTCGGATTCGCTGTGACAGCCCCAAGCAAAATGGAGAAGCTCAAAGTACTTGCTTAGTTGACCTGAGTGTCTGTGCAATATGTGTAATATTTTTGGCTACAAAGTGTATCACACCTGGTGACCTATATTACAGTTGTTTCCTGAAAAGGTGCACATTTAGACTGCTTTAAATGAATCATTCACTTAATTTTATTTTCAGGATTGAACTTAAAATACATACTGTATGTGGAAATGTAACCTATCGTGTACCAGTGATTCACTACGTCAAAGATGTGAGACTTAGAGTGCATTAGCTCTCTTACTGAAGAAGCACAAAAAAGAGAAAGACATTAATGCAGTGCTAAAAAGGGCCTGGTTAAGTAGCTGACAGAGCAATAACACAGGCTCTTATCTACATCTAGTCTGGAAGATTAGCAGGGGATTTACTACATTAAATGAAGAGGGATATGAATATAAAATCAGAGAGAGGTACTGACTTCCATTAGTGTGCATCACAGATCACAGAGCCTGCAAGGAACTTTCATCAGAAATGTTTATCCAGGTATAATCTCTACAAAATCATCCACTGCACCAATTTTACAGTTCTGTTAAGTGCATTCCTGGAACTCAGGAACATAGTATGATGTCATACAAGAATATATACATTTTTAAAGTGACACCATCTGCTAAACTAAAAAGCCAACCAACCGCTTAAGTCAAAGGTCAGCGAGGGCCCCATCACACTTAGCACGAATGAGCGCGATTGAGGCCGAATCAGCCCGAATGGGAAAAACAGCTAGAATTCGAGCCGTAGTCGTATGGGACAGATCTTCACACAGCCGTGTATGAGTGTCGTGTGACTTCCCAGAGTGTGTGTCCAAGCCACCTAAATGACTCATGCACATTCGGAGTGCAGCAGCTCCCGAATCCAGGTAGATTGCCTAGAGTGCAGGTCCAAAGAGGTCGCCCTCTCGCTCTCTCTCTCTCCCTCTTACCCACCAGAGAATCACTGTTTGGCACGGGTGCATGTGCAAGAAAGTGATTAGCTGTTTATGAGCGCACACACGCAGCTGAGCACACGTGTTCCAGCCTCACTCACGCGCGGCAGTTCGGTTAGGTGTCCTGACCACCCCCCTACCCCCCAATCTCTCTCTCTCACACACACACACGCACACACACTGTGTGGTGTGTGGATGAACCAACCACACACATGTGCAGCGGTTTGATCAGCTGTTATCCTTGCTGGATTGAAAGGTGCAGGATGGATGCTGGAGGCCATGAGATCCAATGTCACATGGATGCGGCCATGGTGACAACTATGTCGCTGTATTACATTATTGATGCATATGTAATGATTACTGACACATATCTGTCAAAAGGGGGAATAAATAAAAGTACAATAATGATGAAGTGTTTGCCCACCTGTGCCTCTCCTGCGCCTTTCAGTCCAGCCTGTCTGAGGTGCTCTGTTCAAGTCCATCCGGAGCCATTCCAAAGGTGACTATTTATTGTATTTATACTGTGATGGCTTGGTAATACAGCTGTGACATCAGCCCTTCATATGTGTTGCTGAGATATAATCACCAGTGATGCTGTTACTCTAATTTGACTGCTTTTTTCAGTACCGAGTAATCTAACGCGCAAATATTTCCAAATCAGTAATCCAATTAAAGTTACTTCTCCAAGTCACTGTTCATTACTATTATTTTTGTATTGTGGGTCAATCCACAAGCCTGTGGGCAGGCGGACGTCGCGGTTCGACTGAACTGCCCACTTCTGCGGAGCGCTTGGTTTTCCAGTGTTTTTCGTGCTTGGTCTTCCAATAACATGAGATCAACCATGTTACATTTTCAGAGTCCTGTCTGTCTAAGGGCTCAATTGTAGGTTTTGACATTAATGAAGCTGCACATCTCTTTCGAAACACAACTAATTACTAATTGTGTACTTATTAATTCAATAAAATAAAGAACACGTGGATGATTTTGCATGCCGTGATGCACTCATGCTTTATACTTACAGTTTCCCAGTTCTACCATTAGATACACATAGTCATAACTATTTATTCATTTGTGACACATTACTTCTCCTACAAATTTTGGTTTAGCCCAAACTAACTTTTTCTCTCAAGGCATAGTCTGAAATACCAATAGCCTGTCATTGCCATTATGCGATGCTTAACAAACAACCTGTAGGTACCAAGCAGATGTCCAGGATCCCATGTCAGGTCATTTGATTAATTTTCAATCACGTCATTTCCAATCTCCTTCACCTGCCCGGCTCCACCATTACAGAGCATGGCTGATATCTAATTTTGTCCTATCACACAGGAAGAGCATTAGCAGCTGCTTATGTTGACGATGTGCTCCATTGATTTTATGAGCTGTGCAGGGATCATGGTTCAGAGTCATTGGGTGGTGAACATGATCTCCATTGAGTTTGTTATTCACTGAACATGATCTCTGCATATGTGGCTCAGAAAACGCATCAGAACACACATACAGACATGAGGGAATATAGCAACAGCAAAAAGCCAGAGCCCTTAAAATGCATCTCAATTCACATTCCAGTTTGGTGACATGTTCGGGACCTGGTAGTCCAGTTCCAGTTACACTGTCATCCATCCAAGACCCTTGCTATAACTTTACTAATGGATTTAACGAGAAATAAGTGTATATATATATATCCAGCATCAAATCCGCCAGCCTGAAGTTTGAGGCAGAAAGAAGTGAGGCCTCACGCCAGAAGCGTCAAAGACAGAAAGAGCGGGAAGCAGCACAAGCCCAGCCTACTCAAGTGTTCATTTGCCCCAAGTGTAACAGGTCTTGTGCATCCCGCATCAGACTTTTCAGCCACCAGAGGGCTTGTAGAAAATAAACTAAAAAAAAAGGCCTTCCCACTATCCTCGCAAGCGAGGAAACTGCCAACAACAACAACAACAATATATATATATATATATATATATATATATATATATATATATATATATATATATATATATATATATATATATATATATATATATATATATATATATATATATCTCAATTAAAATGTACCAGCTGGGTATGGCATGCCAGAGCATTGCAGTTTTTTCTGTAATTATTGTATGGCTTTTGCCTTGCAATATAGAGTGCCTTGGAGCAACTGTTGTTGTGATTTGGCGCTATATAAATAAAATTGATTTGATTTGATATGACATGCTATCACCTTTTATCATTCACTTGAGTGTCATGAATGTCACAAATTGCTCTATGAAAATTTATGAGGACAACATACACACAATGCAATGCAACTTACTACACCTTAGCTAAAGTGACATGAAACATACAATGGCAATGACAATGGCTAAAATTTATGTCTATTCTCCATACATAGAACAGGTAACTCAGCTAGTGTACACACACACACACACACATATATATATATATATATATATATATATCAGGGTTGCGGAAGTTAACGCGTTATTATCGCGTTAAAACATTAATTAATTAACGCCATTTTTTAATTGCACGTTAATGCAGTTTTTTTTTTAATTGTAAGAGTCTGTTGCTCACAGGCTTTTGTTTGTTGCTGACTGCTGCCGTGCTCACAGGAAATGGTGTGACGAGTCCCTGACCAGAGAAGAAAAGAACTGGCGGATAAACCAACCAACATGGAGAAGGGCATGGAACTTTTACATGGACATTTTCATTTAAAGGTGCTTCCAGACGGCGTAGTCAACAGAACCAGTTATTTGCAGCCACTGCAAAGCTTAGCCCTAACCCTTGCTTATCAGCAGAGTACTTTGAGTCTTAAATATCTCTTAAATGCAGGAAACACAGCTGATACCAGCAAATCATTCACCAAAACAAACTGCGGCACAACTGCGGCGTATAGCACAATACAATTGTGCTATAAAATTGTGCTATACACTACTTTTGAATTCATTTTTGGATTTATGCGATTAATCATGGAAATCATGCGATTAATCTGGATTAAAATTTGTAATCGTTGCCCAGCTCTCTCTCTCTCTCTCTCTCTCTATATATATATATATATATATATTTGGTGTGGGAAAAAAGCACTCCTCCAGACATTTGTTTCTAATACAACAATAAACAAAAAGCTAAAAAATAGCTTATAATGTACAGTGATTAAAAAAATACCAAGCCACAGCCAGAACCAAATGTCTATCCAATCTGCCATCACAGATGAGTTTTTTTTGTCTGTATTGTGATGTTTTTAGTGACAATTTGGCAATAATTGTCCTCTCGTCCTGTTTGCCTGTAAAACCGCTGCAATGATGTCACTGTGCCTCTATGAAAAAATGTTCCACTCTGAAAAAAGATGCTGGGTGAGATGTTATTTATTTATTTATTTATTTCTAGAGGCAGCTGCGCTCCTTTCTCATTTAGAGCAACTGAAAAAATGGAAAAAGACACTGGTGCCCAGGTTGGGGGGAACACTGAATGGAAACTGGGCCTTGTCACCTCCATGCAGATTCACACACAGCTTTTGATAGTTGCCTCCTCCAGACACGTCATAGCAGACATTCTTAATGACAGATGTAAATGAAGTCCAAACATATTCACTGACTTGGGAATGTTCATGTATTCATCCGTAGACTTGTCCTAAGAAAACTAACTCAGAAAGCACTGACTGATTTTAAATTAATTAAAGGGTACCAGTAAATGTGTCCAACATGCAATTTATGCCTGTCTCTCTCTCATCTTCAACTGCTTAGTCCAATTAAGGGTTGCGGGGGGCTGGAGCCTATCCCAGCAGCAGGGTCGGGAGGGTTAATTTAAAAATGTATTCCGATACAGTTACTAGTTACCTGTTGAAAAATGTAGTCAGTAACGTAATCCAAGTACCATAATATTAAAGTATTGTAATTTCATTACTTTCAATTACTTCTGGATTACTCCAATGTCAAATATGCTAATATAGACCAAAGAAACTAAATATAAATAGTCTTGACTACATAGTACAGTTTATTAAGCAAAAATGAAACTGTTTCTTTTACATGGCATGCTCTGTTTTACTTCACATTATGAATTAAGAGCACCCACAATATTGTTTTAAACACACCCAGTGTTCACCTGCTAAATTTTCAACAAAAAATGCTAAACAAATGAAGGATAATGAAAACTCAGGCGGTGTGTGGATTTGTAATTAAAAGTGGCTTGCAGAACAATATACAAAACAAAAAAAAGTCTACTACTTGTTCAGTAAATTCGCACCATGTTTAACATATCAGTCCACTTATTGAACTTTCAAAATAAGAACAAAAGCATAATGAAAATCATTAAGTAAATCCTGTCAGTAAGGAGGTGTGATCGCCATTTTAATTCCGAGCAAGTTAGTGATTTGCGTGCATAGAAGTTCAAGAAACAGGGGGAATATGCCGGAAAGCTGCGCATGTTGGCAAAGCCACAAACGGAGGAACAAGGGAGACAATATTTCCTTCCATAAGTAAGTGGTTTTGGTTCTTCTTGTCACTTTGTCCGTGATATTTGGATGATAAACAGCTGTATGTCTCCTGCCGTACCTGTGTCGCCCGATGACACGGACCATTAACTCTTCACTTATGTCTAGTTGATATTTTACACTGCTAGACCAATGTCTAGTTAAAATACTTGTCGTTAGTGATTAAAATTGTTCAACGAGACTGGGGATTTTTTTTAATTTGCACCTTAAAATAATGAGATTATAATGACCCGCGCACTGTGCCACTCACAGTCACACCCACACATAGAGATGTGTACCCACACCACTGACTTCATGAGTGAAACTCGGTCAATAAAGGATAATTGTGTAAAAATATATATAAATGTATTGTAATGGTTTTAGGAGCTGCGCTGAACAGCAGCAGCAGCAGGACACCTAAGCTCAGCAGCTTGAACAGCGCAGATCTGTGTAACTTTCAACACTAATATTTGGGAATGTGTGTGTGTCCGAGTAAGTTTAATACTTTCCTGACATAATTTAATGTAATTTAATTTTACTGGCTCAATATCCAGGTCAAAATGGCATTTTTTAACACGTATTTTGGGGGCATTTTTCTGAGTGTGTTCAGTCGCAGATCTCCATTGAAAATGCATTAACATCCGGGTACTTCATCAATATTTTGCCCGGTTAGGAGACGTCATGTCGCTGTTCATGAAGGGACGTTTTCGTTTCAAAGAAAAAAAATATTATATACAGATAACAGGGTTCTAGCTAGGATAAAACTTTAGCGTAGTGGTAATGTTGAGGGAGCGAAGCGACCGAGGGGAGGGGGGGGTGGAAGGGGGGCAGCTTTTGAGAATTTAAGCTAAAAATTGGCCATTCTAGGGGTACCCAAAGGGGAAAAGCCAGGTACGACAGCCCAAGTTCCTTCATCATGTCCAGAAGGATGGGGAAGTTTGTTGAGTGGGCAATCTCATTCTGGGTTACCAGTACATGGCCCTCAGTGAGGCAGTTGGAGTCCGTGGACATTTTTAAGTCAAGACTTAAAACTATTTTTATTCTCTTTCTTATGAGTAGTTTTTATTTTATGTTTTATTCTTTTACTTCTGTTTTTAATTAGTTATTTGATTTTTTTATTTTTATTTATTTATTTTAATTTTTTATGTTGAACTGTTCTGTGTGAGGCACCTTAAGACGGCTTTTGTTGTAATTTGGTGCTTTATAAGCTGATTAAATTGAAATTGAACAACATTTTATTGAGTCTTAAAATAAATAAATATGAAATTGGTTACTTAAACTCTGGACATAATAAACTCTACATGGTGGATCCTTGATCTCTGGACATAAACAGAAATAAAATCTGTTAGTTTTTGTCAAAAGCATTTTCTTTTAGACATTATTATTGACATGAATGTCTTTCCATACCTATGAGCTGAGCTCTGTGCTGCAGGTCAGGTTTATAAAGAATGCAAGACGTCTCATTTTGGGAGGAAAAAACGTTTTAGTCGATTGTAGTTTATTGTCTGTATTGCAACGTTTATAAGAGGTGTCATTTTATTTAAAGCGGCGATTCATTTTGAAGTTATTAATTCCGAGCGGACTCTGTCTCAGAGAGACAGAGTCAGAGAGCCGCGCAGCATTTGAAGCTGTGACAAAACGGAGGCTGATTCTCGTTTCTCGACTGCAACAAGACCAGAGTCCCAGTTAGTGACTTTAATCCACACAAAAGTGACTGATGATATTTTAATGGCTTTCAGAGGGGTGAAGAAGTGGACTTACCGCTTCTGAAGAGCAGCGAATCAAAGAGCCACAAGCCATTGAATCGAAGCATTGCTTCGATTCACACTTCAAACTGGAGTCGCGCTGCAGAAATGGTTGATTACAGACGTTGTATTGATCGTAACGGTCCAAAATAAGCGTAATGGTCCAAAATGATAGTGTAATGGGCCGTAACGCAAGTTTGCAATAGCTAGAACCCTGAATAATATCATAAAATGCATTAAAATTGTAATCCTGCGAAATAATCCCCATTTTTACTAAATACACCTGTAATCTGAATACGTCTTTTTTCTGTACCTCTAGCGGAATACAGTTACCTTTTTTTTGTATCCTAATTACGTAACGCCATTACATGTATTCCGTTACTCCCCAAGCCTGCCCAGCAGTCACAGAGCATGAGGCGGGGTACATCCTGGACAGGACACAAGTCTGTCGCAGGGCCACATATAGACTAACAAACACATTCACACATGCACGAAAACCTACGGACAATTAAAAGTTTCCAATCTGCCCAATCTGCATGTCTTTGGATGTGGGAGGAAGCCGGAGCACCCGGAGGGAACCCACACAAACACGGGGAGAACATGCAAACTCCACATAGAAAGGCCAAAGGTGGGAATCGATCCATGACCTTCTCGCTGTGAGGCAACAGTGCTAACCACTAACCCACAGTGCTGCCCGCAATTTATGCCTATACTTTTTAAATTCACTTTAGGTGACCTTGGACCTTTTAAAAAATCTTTTGATGAAATGAAAGTTATTCATTTGAAATTATCACTTTATCGTGGTGGAGAGGTTTGTGTGCCACTATGAACCTGAGAGCTGTGTTGTCTGGAGCCTTTGTGCTCCTGGTAGGGTCTTCCAAGGCAAATTGATCTCAGGCGAGAGGTCAGACTACGAATGGTTCACAAGACACCATGATAGAACGAGGTAGAGGAAATGTGACCCAGCCCGGAGGAAGCCCGGGGCCCTCATCTGGAGCCAAGCATGGATGTAGGGCCTGTCAGCGAGCGCCTGGTGGTCAGGCATAGCCCGAAAAAGCAACATGGACCTTCCATCTCCACCCTGTGGGCTCACCACCTGCAGGGGGAACCGCTGGTGTCGGTTGCGCTGTCCTTTGGGTGGCAGTGACAGTTGAGGGCCTCAATGGACTAGACCTGGGTGGCAGGCGCTAGCTATGGGGGAGGGGAACGTCACCTTACTGTGGGGGAAGGAGCTGGAGCTTGTGCGGGAGGTGGAGCGATACCAGTTACATGTGGTGGGCCTCGCCTCCATGCACAGCCTTGGCTCCAGAACCAGTCTCCTTGATATGGGTTGGACCTTATTCTTCTCTGGAGTTGCCCAGGGGGTGAGGCACTGGGTGGGTGTGGGGATACTCACAGGTTCCCGGCTAAGCACCGCTATGTTGGAGTTTACTCCGGTAGACGAGAGGGTCACCTCCCTGCGTCTTCGGGTGGTGGTGGGGGAACTCTAACTGTTGTTTGTGCGTATGCACCGAACAACATTTTGGAGTATTCGGCCTTCATGGAGTCTCTGAATGGAGTCCTGTATGGGGCTGTGGTGGGGGACTCCATTGTTCTGCTGGGGGACTTCAACGCACATGTGGGCAATGACAGAGACACCTGGAGAGGTGTGATTGGGAGGAACGGCCTCCCTGACCTAAACCCGAATGGTTGTTTGTTATTGGACTTCTGTGCCAGTCATGGACTGTCCATAATGAACACCATGTTCGAACATATGGATGCTCATAAGTGTATATGGTACCAGAGCACCCTAGGCCAAAGATCGGTGATTGATTTTGTCATCATATCATCTGATTTGAGGCCACACGTTCTGAACACTCAGGTGAATAGAGGGGCAGAGCTGTCAACTGATCACCATCTGGTGGTGAGTTGGATTAGAGGGTGGGGGAGGACTCTGGACAGACCTGGAAAGCCCAAACAGATAGTGCAGGTGAACTGGGAACATCTGGAGGAGCCCACTGTCTGACAGTTCTTCAACTCTCACCTCCGGCAGACCTTCTCTAGCATCCCTGTGGAGGTTGGGCGCATTGAACCAGAATGGGCAACATTTAAAGCTTCAATTGCTGAAGCTGCAGCGGGCAGCTGTGGCCTGAAGGTCTTAGGTGCCTTAAGGGGCGGCAACCCTCGAACACCATGGTGGACACCGGTGGTCAGGGAAGCCGTTTGACTGAAGAAGGAATCCTTCCGGCATATGTTATCTCGGAGGACTCCAGAGGCAGTTGCAAGGTACTGACAGGCCCGAAGGGCAGCAGCATCTGCTGTGGGGGAGGCAAAGCAGCGGGTGTGGGAGGAGTTCAGAGCAACCAAGGAGAAGGACTTTCGATCGGCACCAAGCTGCTTCTGGCGGACTGTGAGGCACCTCAGGAGAGGAAAACGGGGAACCATCCAAGCTGTCTACAGTAAGGATGGGACTCTGTTGACCTCAACTGAGGATGTAATCCGGCGCTGGAAGAAACACTTTGAGGAACTCCTGCATCAGACCAGAGTGCCCTCTACAGTAGGGGCAGAGCTGGAAGCTGATGAAGGATTGTCATCAATTTCCCTGGTGGAAGTCACTGAGGTAGTCAAACAAACTCCATAGTGGCAAGGCCCCGGGGGTTGATGAGATGCTGAAATGAAATGAAATGCTGAAGGCTCTAGGTGTGGAGGGATTGTCTTGGATGAGACGTCTCTTCAACATTGCATTGAGGACTCGGACAGTGACTAAGGAGGGCTGAAGATCCTACTAGGTCAGTCACACCCAGCTAACTCCCTTTTCAACATCCTCCCATCAGGTAAAAGGTTGAGAGCCATAACCACTAAAACATCACGCTTTCTCAACAGCACCTACTGCAGAGACATTAAGCGCCTAAATAGTTCTCCTACCCTGCACCAGCACATTATGAAAGTAGGTTTTTATGACTATGACTGAGCTCATATACATTGTTGCATATGTATTTTTTGTATCTTTTATATATTTATTTATTTAGCATTCTAGTGCAATATGTCCATTTTGTATCTGCTGCGTAGTGTACTACTGCACTTAGCACTTTAACAAGCCACTGCTGAGTCTGTGTTTGCACTTGACACTTTAACCTGACTCAGGTTAAGGGGGTCTTTTTTTTCCAGATATAATGTAGTGTGATTTTATGTGGAGTATTGTGTGTATGTTTATGCTTCTTATGTCTCTTGTTTACGAGCACACTGAAACAAATCCCTAGCAACTCGCACTGGTTGCATGGCAATAAAGTATTGATTCTTGAATCTTGAATCTTGAGTGGCAAAGTGGGGTTGTGGTCCCCATATTTAAAAAGGGGGACCAGAGAGTGTGTACCAACTACTGGGACATCACACTACTCAGCCTCCCTGGTAAAGTCTACTCCAGGGTGCTGGAAAGGAGTGTTCAGCCAATAGTTGAACCTCTGATTGAAGAGGAATAATGCGGGTTCCTTCCTGGTCGTGGAACAACCGACCAGCTCTTTACTCTCACAAGGATCCTGGAGGGTGCCTGGGGGTATGCCCACCCAGTCTACATGTGTTTTGTGGACTTGGGGAAGGCGCATGATCGGGTACCCTGGGAGATACTGTGGGAGGTGCTGTGGAAGTATGGAGTGAGGGGGTCCCTTCTCAAGGTCATCCAATCTCTGTACTCACAAAAGCGAGAGCTGTGTTTGGGTGCTCTGCAGTAAGTCGGACTTGTTTCCAGTGGAGGGTGGCCTCCACCAATCCTGTTTGTGATATTCATGGACAGGATATCAAGGCGTAGTTAGGGGGAGGAGTGTTTCCGGTTTGGTAGGCTCAGTGTGTCATCACTGCTTTTTGCAGATGATGCGGTCCTGTTGGCTTCATGGACCAGTGACCTCCAATACTCACTGGATTGGTTCGCAGCCGAGTGTGAAGCGGCTGGGACAAGGATCAGCAACTGTAAATCTGAGGCCATGGTTCTCAGCAAGAAACCGATGGATTGCCTACTCTGGTTAGGGAATACGGCCTTGACCCAAGTGAAGGAGTTCAAGTACCTCGGGGTCTTGTTCATGAGTGAGGGGACGATGGAGCGTGAGATTGGCTGCAGAATCGGCACAGCAGAGGTGATATTGCATTTGCTCTACCGTACTGTTGTGACAAAAAGGGAGCTGAGCCAAAAGGCGAAGTTCTTGATCTACTGGTCAATCTTCGTTCCTACTCTCACCTATGGCCATGAGTGTTGGGTTATGACTGAAAGAACTAGATCGCAGTTACAAGCAGCTGAAACGGGCTTCCTCAGGAGGGTGGCTGGTGTCTCCCTTAGAGATAGGGTGAGAAGTTCAGTCATCCGTGGGGTGCTTGGAGAAGAGTAGCTGCTCCTTCGCGTTGAACTGAGCCAGCTGAGGTGGTTCGGGCATCTGGTAAGGATGCCTCCTCTGTACCTCCCAAGGGAAGTGTTCCAGGCACATCCATCTGGGAGGAGACCCCGGGGAAGATCCAGGACTAGGTGGAGAGATTATATCTCCACACTGGCCTAGGAACGCCTCGGGATCCCCCAGTCAGTGGTGGTCAGTGTGGCACAGGAAAGGGAAGTCTGGGGTGCCCTGCGCGACTCGAACCCGGAAAAGCGGTTGAAGATGAGTGAGTGTGATGTTTTGCAACCCCAAATCAGAAAAAAATTATGGAAAATGCAAAAAAGAAATATAATAATTTAATAAATAAATAATGCAGTGTGTGTTACAATTAGTTTGACTTTAATTTCATTGCAGACGGTTATGAACCTTGGACATTTCATATTTTTTGTGGTCAACGTCATTTCATCTGTTTAAATACATCCATTATTGCATTTCAGGCCTGCAACACATCCCAAAACAAGCTGGGGCAAAGTCAATTTAGAATTGGTAATGAGGTTAAAAAAAATAAATAAATAATGATGTTGTTTCCAACAGGTGACTGTGATCATAATTTCGTAGTACAATCTCTGAAAGGCTAAGTCTTTGAGGAAGAAAGATAGGCAGATTATCTTCGATTTGTCAACAAATTCTTTTATTCATTTTGCTACCTATGTTGTGTGGGCCGCTGAAGAGGAGGTACTGCTGGCCCACCACCACAAGATGGCGCCCTGCTTGAAGTGCGGGCTTCAAGCACGAGAGGGCGTCGGCTTTGCTGGAGGTGACAGCTGTCATTAATCAACACAAGCTGTCACCCATCACCACCACTACAAAGACCGGACTGCAACTCCACCTCCTCGCCGAGAAATCAACTACCATTCAGGTAATTTCTCTGCTGACTGACACTTTGTGTGTAATAACCTGAACTTCTGTTGCAGCCGTTTTCCTGGAGTGTGTCCTTATCTGAGGGATTGGCGTTTGGTGTGACAGCGACGGCTTCGCCTCACACCCCAACCCAGATAAGTGGTTGACCAGGAGCTGCACAAGTGTGTGTGATTGGAGGTGGAGGTTTTCCCTCCTTTACTTAATACAGACTGTGGGATTACTGAGTGTGCGAACTCACACTCATCTGGACTGTCTCTGTTCTCTGCCAGCAGTACCGGGTCTGACTGCTGAAGACAGCGGCCACCTGGGGTGCAGGGCTTGGCGGCTCCGGTGTTCTTCAGCTCCGTTGGCGTTGGAAGCTGTGTGGGGATCCAGCTCTTCTCTCTCCAGGCGTCTTCTATCGTCGAGCCTGCCCACACGTCACCTGGTGTATGATTGACAGTCCACCATATTGTTATTGTCTGTACGTTGTTGTGCGATTCACAACATTAAATTGTTACTTTTTGGCTTATCCATTGTCCGTTCATTAACGCCCCCTGTTGTGGGTCCGTGTCACGACACTTTCACAACAGGATTTCTCGGCCAGCGTCATGGATCCCGAGGGGCGTCAACCATCGCTTGAACAGCCAATGGGAGAGCGAGGTGCACAGGCAGGAGGCGTGGTGGGTGAGCTGCAACACATCTTAACCGCCTTTGCCGCTCGGTTGGACTTAGTTACCGAGCAGAGCAGTGTTCTCAATCGCAGGATAGAGGCTCTCACCGCCCAGGTGGAAGCGCATGCTCAGGGCGCTGCTGCAGCACCTCCTCCTGCTGACCGTGTGCCAGAAACAGACATTCCGCTGGTCATTCAACGACCCCCCCCACCTTCCCCTGAAGCATACATAAGCCCTCCGGAGCCGTACGGAGGCTGTGTGGAGACGTGCGCGGACTTCTTGATGCAGTGCTCGCTCGTCTTTTCACAGCGTCCCATCATGTACGCGTCAGACGCCAGCCGGGTGGCTTACGTTATAAACTTGCTTTGAGGAGACGCACGCGCCTGGGCTACGGCGCTTTGGGAGCAGAATTCACGGCTCCTAACGGTTTATACTGAGTTTGTGAGGGAGTTCCGACAGGTGTTCGACCACCCTCATAGAGGCGAGACCGCTTCAAGTGTGCTGCTGTCGATAAGACAGGGGTGTCGGAGCGCAGCGAAGTATGCAGTCGACTTCCGCATCGCGGCAGCGCGAGCTGGCTGGAATGCTGTTGCGCTCCGCGCCGCCTTTGTAAACGGACTGTCTCTGGTCCTCAAGGAGCACCTGGTGGCGAAGGACGAGCCGCGGGATTTAGATGGGCTTATCGACCTGGTTATACGGTTAGACAACCGATTAACAGAACACCGACGGGAGCGAGACGAAGGGCGTGGTCAGGCACAAGCCGTCCCTCTTCCTCCCGGGTCTGAAAGGGAGCCGACTTCCCCACGCTCCACTGCCAGGGCTCTCCACGTGACAACAGCTCCCCCTGCTGACGTTGCTATGGAAACGAGCAGGGCCAAAAAACGATCAGATCAGAGACAAAGGAGGCTGATCCGTGGAGAGTGTTTTCTCTGTAGCTCAACTGAGCACACACAGAGAGAATGCCCCAAACGATCAAAACACCAGCACTCGTCCTTAGAGACTGGGCTAAGGGTGGGTCACAATACCCACGCGGGGAGACCCCGTAAATCTGCACGAATCCCAGTCACGATCCTGAGTGAGGATTTAACCCTTCACGCCCCAGCACTGGTGGACACGGGGTCGGAGGGAAATCTGCTGGATAGCAGATGGGCAAAGGATGTCGGGCTCCCTCTAGTGGCCTTACCGTCACCATTGTCGGTGCAGGCACTAGATGGCACCCTTCTTCCACTAATCACACACCAGACTCAGCCAGTGACATTGGTGGTGTCTGGGAATCACAGGGAGGAGATTGTGTTTTATGTAACACCTTCTACCTCCCGAGTGATATTGGGTTTTCCATGGGTGTTAAAACACAATCCCCGGATTGATTGGCCGTCTGGGGTTGTGGTTCAGTGGAGCGAAACCTGCCACCGGGAGTGTTTAGGATCCTCGGTTCCACCCGGTGTGACAGCTAAGGAGGAGGTTTTAGTCCCCCCCAATCTGGCGGCGGTGCCAGCCGAGTACCACGACCTTGCTGACGTCTTCAGCAAGGATCTGGCACTCACGCTGCCCCCGCACCATCCGTACGATTGTGCCATTGATTTGATACCGGGCGCTGAGTACCCGTCCAGCAGGCTGTACAACCTCTCACGTCCGGAACGCGAATCAATGGAGACCTACATCCGGGACTCGTTAGCTGCCGGGTTGATCCGGAACTCCACCTCCCCGATGGGTGCTGGTTTCTTTTTTGTGGGCAAGAAGGACAGCGGACTCCGTCCATGCATTGATTACAGAGGGCTGAATGAGATCACGGTTCGTAACCGATACCCGTTACCTCTGTTGGATTCAGTGTTCACGCCCCTGCATGGAGCCCAAATTTTCACGAAATTGGATCTTAGGAATGCTTATCACCTGGTTCGGATCCGGGAGGGAGACGAGTGGAAGACGGCATTTAACACCCCGTTAGGTCACTTTGAGTACCTGGTCATGCCGTTCGAACTCACCAATGCGCCCGCGACGTTCCAAGCATTGGTTAATGACGTCTTGCGGGACTTCCTGCATCGGTTTGTCTTCGTATATCTAGACGATATACTCATTTTTTCTCCGGATCCTGAGACCCATGTTAAGCATGTACGTCAGGTCCTACAGCGGTTGTTGGAGAACCGGCTGTTTGTGAAGGGCGAGAAGTGTGAGTTCCACCGCTCTTCTTTGTCCTTCTTGTGGTTCATCATCTCCTCCAACTCCGTCGCCCCTGATCCGGCCAAGGTTGCGGCGGTGAGAGATTGGCCCCAACCAACGAACCGTAGGAAACTACAACAGCTCCTCGGTTTTGCAAATTTCTACCGGAGGTTCATCAAGGGTTACAGTCAGGTAGTTAGCCCCCTGACAGCCCTGACCTCCACAAAAGTCGCCTTCACCTGGTCGGATCGGCGCGAAGCCGCGTTTAAGGAGTTGAAACGCCGGTTCTCAACTGCACCAGTTCTGGTGCAGCCCGATCCCAAGCGCCAGTTTATTGTTGAAGTGGATGCCTCTGACTCAGGGATAGGAGCCGTGCTATCCCAGAGCGGGGAGTCCGACAAGGTTCTCCATCCATGTGCCTACTTTTCCCGCAGGTTGACCCCAGCTGAACGGAACTATGACGTCGGCAATCGTGAACTTCTTGCGGTGAAGGAGGCTCTTGAAGAGTGGAGACACCTGTTGGAGGGAGCGTCGGTACCATTTACAGTTTTCACGGACCATCGGAACCTGGAGTACATCCGGACCGCGAAGCGTCTGAACCCCAGGCAAGCCCACTGGTCGCTGTTCTTCGGGCGTTTTGACTTCCGGATCACCTACCGCCCCGGGACAAAGAACCAACAATCTGATGCCCTGTCCCGGGTGCACGAAGAGGAGGTCAAGACCGAGCTGTCAGACCCCCCTGACACCATCATCCCCGAGTCCACTGTCATGGCCGCCCTTACCTGGGACGTGGAGAAGACCGTCCGGGAGGCCCTGACACGGAACCCGGACCCGGGGACCGGTCCGAAGAACAAACTGTACGTCCCACCAGAGGCCAGGGCTGCGGTCCTTGACTTCTGTCACGGTTCCAAGCTCTCCTGTCACCCAGGGGTGCGAAGAACCGTGGCAGTGGTCCGGCAGCGCTTCTGGTGGGCGTCTATGGAAGCCGACGTCCGGGAGTATGTCCAGGCCTGCACCACCTGCGCCAGGGGCAAAGCTGACCATCACAAGGCCCAAGGCCTCCTCCAGCCTCTGCCAGTGCCTCGTCGCCCCTGGTCTCATATCGGCCTGGACTTTGTCACAGGCCTCCCGCCGTCCCAGGGAAACACCACCATCCTAACGATAGTGGACCGGTTTTCCAAGGCGGCCCACTTCGTGGCCCTCCCGAAGCTCCCGACGGCCCAGGAGACTGCAGACCTCCTGGTCCACCACGTCGTGCGTCTGCATGGGATTCCATCGGACATTGTCTCGGATTGTGGTCCTCAGTTCTCCTCCCATGTCTGGCGGAGTTTCTGTAGGGAACTGGGGGCCACCGTCAGTCTCTCGTCTGGGTACCACCCCCAGACGAACGGGCAGGCAGAGCGGACAAACCAGGAACTGGAGCAGGCCCTCCGTTGTGTGACCTCCGCGCACCCGACGGCCTGGAGTGACCATCTGGCCTGGATCGAGTACGCTCATAATAGCCAAGTCTCGTCTGTCACCGGCCTCTCCCCATTTGAAGTGTGTTTGGGGTACCAGCCCCCATTGTTCCCGCTAGTGCAGGGAGAGGTCGGGGTGCCCTCGGTCCAGGCCCATCTGAGAAGGTGCCGTCGGGTGTGGCGTACCGCCCGCTCTGCCCTGCTCAAAGCCCGGACGAGGGCCAAGAACCATGCAGACCGCCGGCGTGCCCCGGCCCCTGCGTACCAGCCTGGGCAGGAGGTTTGGCTTTCTACAAAGGACATTCCCCTGCAAGTGGAATCCCAAAAGTTGAAGGACAGATACATCGGACCTTTCCCTATCCTCAAGGTCCTCAGTCCAGCCGCAGTGAAGCTGAAGCTGCCAGCTTCACTGCGGATCCACCCAGATTTCCATGTGTCCCACATCAAACCTCACCACGTGTCACCCCTCTGTGCCCCCAGACCGGCGCCGCCTCCTGCCCGGATCATCGACGGGGAGCCGGCTTGGACCGTGCGCCGGCTCCTGGACGTCCGTCGGAAGGGCCGGGGGTTCCAGTATTTGGTGGACTGGGAGGGGTATGGACCCAAAGAACGCTCCTGGGTGAAGAGGAGCTTCATCCTGGACCCGGCCCTCCTGGCCGACTTCTACCGGCGGCACCCGGACAAGCCTGGTCGGGCGCCAGGAGGCGCCCGTTGAGGTGGGGGTCCTGTTGTGTGGGCCGCTGAAGAGGAGGTACTGCTGGCCCACCACCACAAGATGGTGCCCTGCTTGAAGTGCGGGCTTCAAGCACGAGAGGGCGTCGGCTTTGCTGGAGGTGACAGCTGTCATTAATCAACACAAGCTGTCACCCATCACCACCACTACAAAGACCGGACTGCAACTCCACCTCCTCGCCGAGAAATCAACTACCATTCAGGTAATTTCTCTGCTGACTGACACTTTGTGTGTAATAACCTGAACTTCTGTTGGAGCCGTTTTCCTGGAGTGTGTCCTTATCTGAGGGATTGGCGTTTGGTGTGACAGCGACGGCTTCGCCTCACACCCCAACCCAGATAAGTGGTTGACCAGGAGCTGCACGAGTGTGTGTGATTGGAGGTGGAGGTTTTCCCTCCTTTACTTAATACAGACTGTGGGATTACTGAGTGTGCAAACTCACACTCATCTGGACTGTCTCTGTTCTCTGCCAGCAGTACCGGGTCTGACTGCTGAAGACAGTGGCCACCTGGGGCGCAGGGCTTGGCGGCTCCGGTGTTCTTCAGCTCCGTTGGTGTTGGAAGCTGTGTGGGGATCCAGCTCTTCTCTCTCCAGGCGTCTTCTATCGTCGAGCCTGCCCACACGTCACCTGGTGTATGATTGACAGTCCACCATATTGTTATTGTCTGTACGTTGTTGTGCGATTCACAACATTAAATTGTTACTTTTTGGCTTATCCATTGTCCGTTCATTAACGCCCCCTGTTGTGGGTCCGTGTCACGACACTTTCACAACAACCCAGGTCTAGGTCAAGGTGGCAGCAGACCAAGCAGCTCATCCCACACTTCCCCATCCTTGGCCAAGTTCTCTAACACTTCCTAGGGGGGTGAGGCATTCCCAAGTGAGCTGAGAGATATACTCCCTCTAGCCTATCCTGGGCCTTCCCCGGGGCCTCCTCATAGTTTGACATGCCTGTACAAGCTACCCAGGGAGATTACCAGTGAGTTTCTTCACCAGATGCTTGAACCACTTCAGCTGGCTCTTTTTGATGCAAAGCAACAGTGGCTGTTTACTGAGTCCTTCCCATATATTCAAGCGTCTCACCCTGTCCCTGAGTGTAAGCCCAGATACCCAACAGAGAAATCTCATTTCTGCCAATTGTAGCCACAGGCTTGTTCTCTTGGTCATTACCCAAAGTTCATAAACCAGCATTATAAATTCAGCATTATTTCACAATAAAAGACAGGAGACCAATCAGAGCACCACAGGAGCACATCTGAGAATGACTCTCTGAGTCTGACTCTCTTCACCCAAAGCGATCATGATTATTAACCATCAGATGACAAAGTAAAACCTCTTAAATTATTCTAAAGTCAGTTTTAAGCAGAAACGAGGCTGTTTTATGCAGAAACAAGGCAATAATCAGTGAATCGCTACTGACGTTCCGCAGCAGCAGTGAGTCAGACTCAGACGTGTTGCTGTGGCGCTTCCCCTGTCTTTTATGATAAAATAATTTATGTGGGAATGATTGTTGTACAAAGCTTCAGATATCTGTCGAGATAGCTGATGACTGGAGTGCAGTTTTTAGCAGAAACAAGGTGATAAATTGCCGCTGACGCTCAGAAATGACGCATGTGCAGTGAAGGCAGAGCAGACCGATTTTTAAGGGGGAAATGTTTGGTTGGCAACACCGGTATTCATTAACAGCTGATTTTACCACATGTGCAAGGGATTACTTTGGGAAACCTTTGTCAAACACTACAATATGGAGTTATGATTGAATGAATGAATGAATGAATGAATGAAATCTTTATATCGAATGTTACATTCACAAATGCCACTTAATGCCTTTCTCTGGGCTAGGAAGCATCTGCATTCGACCATCACACTGTGGAATCATGTACTGCGCTCAGACAAATACAGATTCCAGATCTTTTTTGGAAGAAATGTATGACGTGTGTGCCTGACCAAAGACAGAAAGGACCATCCAGACTCTTATCAGCAAAAAGTCCAAAAGCCAGGGTCTGTCCATGCTATGGGGTTTTGTCAGTGCACTTGGAAAAAGTAATTCACATTTCTCTGATGGCAGCCATAATGCAGAAAAGGACAATGAAATTTTAGAGTGACATATGTTGCCTTCAAGACATCAGTCTGCTTATGTTAACTTGATTTTGTCAGCACTCAGAAACTAGGCAGAGTGGGTCGTGGTTAGTTCTCAGATGGGGGACCTCTTTGGAAGACAAGGGGCTGTGTCTGTTTCTCCAGGTGAAACTGGAGTTGCATCAGGAAGGGTATCCAGCATAAAACTTGTGCCAAATCCCAATGCGGATCCGCAATGGATTTGCTGTGGTGACCCTGGAAAAGATGGGTGCAGCTGAAAGACAAACAAGAACAATGACCCCTGTTGCACACCTTAAGATGTGTTTGTAGGACGAATGGGACAAAATAACACTTCTATCGCTTGGTATCATCAATGCCAAAACATCTTTTCAGTGTTGTGACAAGGATAGGCAACATTACATAGTTGTGAACGCTACAACATGCCAACATTTTTTTGAATATGTGGCAGGCCAAAAATGCAGCAATGAATGTATATTAACAAATGAATCAAAGTTCACACTATACACTGCCTGCAGTGGAAGGTCAAAGTAAATGTAAGTATTACTGCTTTACACTTTCAATATCATCCCAACTTTTTCTGATTTTGAGTTATGAGTTCTATACTTAAAATATAGAGCTGCCAATAATTCTGATTAGGACTCTATGATTTGTAGATGCACTTTTGTATAGAAGTGTGTATGTGTGTGTGTGTGTGTGTGTGTTTGTGTGTGTGAGAGAGTTATGGTGGGTGTAATTACATTGTTTTTGTCTGTATCCATTCTGCTTTGACCTTGGATGTGTCTCACCTGTTTGCCTTTGGCGCTACCTGAACTATTCTGGAAGGGAGCTTATCTATCGTATTTCCACCTCAGGCAAACTTGGTAATTACTTTCCCCAGCTGCCATCATTTTATAGCAATCCATCATCGTGTGGAGCTCTTTGGCTATGCAAAACCCATTGATGGCAACAGGCATCGCAAACTGGTTAGCAGCAGAAACCCTGCCAAAACAAGCACGCTGCGCGCAACTTGATTGAATTCCCCAGGAGCAAAATTAGGGCTTTCTGTGCCGGAGTGCACGGCTCACTCGCTCAAGCTCAGTGTGTAGATGCGAATTGAAGGTGGCATGTCATAAAGTGGCCGGGAACTGTGTTAGAAGAAGCACAGTTTAGGATTTCAGCGACAGAATGAGGTGTACGCCGGTGGAGGCAGGAATGTAGAAGGCAGGGAGGAAAAAAAATATATCTGGAGATGGAAGAAACAAATATTTGAAAGAAAGATTACCGTCACAGCTGCACAGAGCCGAGATGCGGAAAAGACAGAGTAAACAAGCTCGGTCTCTAGGGTGGTTGGGGGTGTTGTGGGGGAGAAAGAAAGCAAGCATGAAACAAAAACCAAGAGCAGGAGCGAGAACAGGCAGAGGCAGAGAAGAAGGGGGAGAAGACGGCAGCGGGGAAGAAGGGCAACAGAATGAGGGGATGCAAAACAACAGGTTTACAGAGAAAGAAGGGAAAATGGAAATTCAAAAAAAGGGTGGGAAAAGAATGAAAACATAAATGAGTGGGCAGAGTGTGTGACATGGAGAGAGAAAGTGGAAGTGATTGAAGAGGCATAAACACATGGCATTATCTGAAAGGCCGTGGTTACATTTAAAAGAGGATGCAGTGGAGACACACACATCCAAATGCAGCATGCAGCTGAATTTACTGGCAGGCATGGGATAGCAGTGGATGTGAAAGCACACCTCATGTTCAACGTGTTATAATATATAAACTGAGTAGTACAAAATACACACAGACTCACCATCTGAACCAACAGCTTAAAATTAACCCAGTTCCTGTGGGTCATAGAACTGTTTGTGCGTTTAGTTGTGGAGTGTTCAGAAAATTGATTTCTTATAAACGGACAGCAGTTATGGGCCTTCTTTAAGTCAATGACCATAGAAACTCCAGTAAAAGGAGTAGTAAAGTAAGATGTCAACATGCGTGCGTGCAGATTGCATCATCTGGAGGGACATGATGGCCACGATGTGGCACACATGCTTGGGGTGATTCCAGGATGCTTTGTTCATGCAGATGATGTGCATGCTGTAACCTGTTAACACAGATGCTGAAATGAATGTCAACACACAACACACAAAAGAAGAAGAAGAAGAAGGAAGTCCTGTTTAGACCCTAAGGCTCATTCTTATCTCCAGACCCCATAGCATGAAGTGGATGAGAGCCTACGACTCATCCTTGACAAGTTGCCAGTCTGACACAGATTACTTCCCCAGGTAAGGCAGGTATCCATAGACAGCTGAGTGGACTGAGACAATAAAAATTATGTCTTGTCCAAGCACAGATTGATTCGTATCTCAGTCCGCAAACCGCATGCATGAGGAAATTTGCGTAGTTCAGCATGAAGTTCACAGCTGTTGACCGTCCTCTTGCCTTGATTTTTGAACAGACAAAAAAAAATTGCCGTGTTTGAACTCCCTCACCAAATCGTCAGGCAGGCATCTCGTACCCCTCACCACATAATCTCTTTGACTCAGAATGTGTGCCGCATGTGAGACAACTTGTGAGGGGTTGACACACACTTTTCCTTTTATATGATTGGAGAGCAACAGCACTTCTGGAAGCAAGTGAACAGTCCAGCAGCATTCAGCCAGCGGCTCTGAAGCCAGCCGGCACCCACCCAATGTGCACACATGCGAGTGGGCTTGATGAACTGGATTCATTGTGTTTAGTGATTGATTGATTCATTTATTTTTCTGAGGAAAGAAGTGGAAATTAAATTTATTGCTCCCGGTCGGCGCACACCCGATGTGCACAAGCGTAAGCTGGCTGGACGCAGGAGCTGCACGAACTAGATTCATTGTGTTTATTCATTTATTTTTTGGGGGACAGAAGTTGAACCTAAATTTAATGCTGCTGGCCGGCGGTCACAGCTGTGCTGGATGGACGTTGTCAGGACTCTGGTTTCATTCTTTTATTTTTATCAGCGTGCTTCCAAAGGATCATGATGCCCATGTGTCCTGTCCTGCCACAGATGAGCTGTGCCATCTAATGGAACTCAGTTTTATGTGTGGTCCGCCAGTGAACACAGTCCGGCTGTACACACACACTGGATTCGTCGTGCCTGGCCACAGGGGAGTGCATGACCCAGATTTTCTCTTTTTATTTATTTAATTTTCTGAGGACCACAGTGTAATGCTGCCAAGCGGTGGTAGAGACAGCAGACTTCACCTGTGTGGAGAATCTGGGCGAGGTGATCTGGATTAATTGTTTTTATTTTGATCGTCTATGAGGACATCAATGGAACTAGAGAGATGCAGCTCAGCGGACATCATTCTGTTCATCATTCTGAGTGGTTGTTCATGCTTTTCTTCTTGTTTTTAAATTTATTAATTGATTTAATTATTTATTATTTACAATGATTATTCTGCCTAAAGTCGGGGGAACTTTCACAGCCTCTTTTATGTAATAACAATAAAATAGTCCGCAGCCATCCTGAGCATTGTTTGCACAAACATATGGTCATTTCAGCCACAACAGTGGTGCTCAACATCCTTGAGAGTGCCGTGTGGTATTTATGCACAAATCCTTGTGCCTGCAGAGACCATGCCAGTGCCACTTTAGCTTTGCGTGTGCCTTGCACACCATGCCAGTGGCTCTCGTGCAGTATGTGTGCGGACTGCTCGAAATTTTTGGCCGTAATTTTTTCCACCATTTTGGACAGTATTCAGTGGAAGTCTGGCTGTCATGCGCGCACATGTTGGCATCAATTCAGTGAAATTCCACATGAGAAAGTTATTGCCTTTTTGCCTGTTTTTTGCACACTTTTGTGTCTCTGCCTCCTTTCCACCAGTCACGCATCACTGAGATACTACCCATAGGAAGTATGAGCAGGATTCACACCCATGTCTACATATTGGCATCCAGCTCCTTATCAACCAGGCTACCTGCTCTATATTATTTTATTTATTCATTTATTTTCAGTATCTGCCCATTTTTATTAACCCTCTGGGGCCGACAGCGTCGTATACGATGGCTAAGACCAAGCTTTACTAAATTATAAATAACTTTTTAATGATATGAGATAGAAACTTACTTTTTTTTGCTGAAACGTTAACTCCGCGGACTTTCAAGCCAGCCATTGGCCATCTTTGTACTCCTCATAGAAGCTGTGTGATGACATGTGCAACGTGAGTGTCCAATCGGAATTGGTTCACCATCACATGGTTTTCCAAAATCCAATCGTCGGGCAGATTTACCTCACTCTGATGACAATCTCACATGCTCAAACAAAGAGTGTGTAACTATCAGGATTGCTCCACTAGTTTGCATGTGAATGTTACTGGATAACTCTGTTGCTTTCTCTGTGTAAAGCACTGTTTACCGTATCAAAATAACAAAACGCATAGATCATTTTGTATATATTGTTCAAAATGTGTATTTGTGTTTATTGTTTGAACCTTTTTGTTGTACAGTTTTTCACACAAGACCTCAAATTACCTTTATAAAGTGTCAAAATAGTTGTTTATTATAGTTTGCTATGTGTTTTGAATAAATGTGTGTGGAAAATTATTTTTCGCTTCATTTTTTCCTTGCCTATTTTTGATTGTAAACCTTTATTACACTTATAAAACAAGAAAAACACATACATTCTGAAAGCACAGGTTGTCCTGAAAAAAAGAGACATAAAACTTGATTGTGGGATGCAGGGAGAGCTGTTAACAGCAATAATAAAACATTTATGGCAGGCAAGTGAACTGTCCAAAAAATGCCCTCGGACCCCAAAAGGTTAAGGTTCATGGGGGAGCTGGAGCCTGTCCCGGTAATCATTGGGTAAGAGGCGAGTTACACTCTGGACAGGTCACCAGTCTGTCACAGGGCCACATATACACAAACACACTCATTCACACCAACATGTTAATTTGGAGTCACCAGTTCACCAAACCTGCATGTCTTTGCAATTGAGACAAAAAAATGAACACCCAAAGGGAACCCCGCATAAACAAAGAGAGAACATGCAAACGCCACAGAAAAAAGGGAGGATGTGATCCTAGGCTCTTTTTGCTGTGAGGCAACAGTGCTAACCATTAAGGCACCATGTTGTCCAACCTCCTTTACAATTTGATTTGAGAAACTAAACGGATTATTGCTCACACACATTCCCATTTTCACAGCCAGTTTTCTTTCGACAAGTCAGATGATGAATACATGAACATTTCAAAATCAATTAATATGTCTTGGACTCCACTGACATCAAGCATTAAGAAATACAAACAGTATAACACTATGTTAAATCTGTTTAGAGTAGGCAATTCTAAATTTCAGTGGTAGTGTACAGTAGGCTAATTACAAAAATTGCATCACTGTCCAAATACTTATGGACCGGAGTGTAACAAATTTAAGCATCACACTGAATATTTGTGAAAGTAAATATAATTGTAGTATCCCACACTGCTACTATTAGTTTTGACATGCAGCAGTGTGAGCAGAGCGAGCAGCGGAACAGACAGTTGGTGTTTGTTGCAGACGGCCATACTGCTCGCGATAGCCTGTGGCTGTGTTTGGAGTCCGCCGCCTGGACCTGCGACCATGTTGGTGTCCTGTCCAGGTGTCGTGGCTCGTTTTAGGTAGCAAACCAGGCCTGCAACTCCTCTGTGTCTGCTATACAGGCTCATGGCTCATCAGAGGCCGCCAGTTGGACCCAAGACTAACCGGGGTCTGCCACCCAAGCTCACAGCTCGTTGGAGACCGCTGGCCGGACCAGTGATTTGTCAGAGCCCGCTGACCGGGCCTGCAGCCCATCGAGGGTTGCTAACCAGGCCTGTGGCCCATTGGCATTTACTAGCCAGACCCGCGGTTTGTTGGAGGCTGCTAGCCGGACCCGCGGTTCATTTTGATGCCGCTACCTGGATCCGCAACTCGGCGGAGATTGTCAGCTGGACCAGTGACTTGCCAGAGGCTACCAGCTTGGCCTGCTGCAGCGGTGGGGGCTGCCACCACACCGGCGATCAGTTTGTTTCTCTCTGTGGGGAAGTCGGGACGCTATTGACTAAGCTAAGCTAAGCTAAGCAAACCGAGCTAAGCTGTGTTCTGCTCGGCTGACTTTTCATGGGAATTTTAGCTTACTATTTTATTTAGTCCATTATTCTATTTTATTGTTTTTCATTTTGTTATTTTAGGAGTAGGCTACTTTTACTAGTTTTAGGAGTCTTAGGTGTTTTCATGAAATCTTGCATGATGTTCTGGATCTGGTTCTCGCACACGGTAATGCTGTTGTGAATGTTGCTATCATGCCCCTTGCATCAGTGGACTCGGGCCACTCACTTACCTGATTTATACTTTCACTGCCATGTTTAGCGGAACAACAACCTTGTTTATTACAGCGGTGACTTATTAACCCCTCAGTTGTGACTGAGCTTGAGGCTAGATTGTTTAACATGTTAGCCTCAAGCTTAGAGCATACCCAGTCAGTAGATAGTCGGTTTGAATTCAGTGCTCAAAACTACACTTGATATGATTGCGACACCTTTATTAAAACTGCGCCCTCCCAAAGCACAGTCACCTTGGTTTAATGGTCACTTGTGTGACCTTAGGCAGAAGGCTAGAGATTTAGAACAGAAATGGAGGAGTTCCAAACTAGAAGTATTCCATCTTGCATGGCGTGATGGAATGTTAGACTATAAGCATGCACTACTGACTACAAAGTGGGCCTATTACTATGATTTGATGAATAAAAACAAGTATAACTCAAAGTTCTTGTTCGACATGGTGGCAATACTTCTTCATGGTCACTCTCCCTTTTCAGCACAGGGCTTCTTGGATTACTTTGAGAAGAAAATTGAAGATATTAGGTTAAACATATCCCAGCGTGCACTGGTTCACCCACTGCACCCTGCTATTGAGGTAGGTGCCACTGCTGGAGTGCCACCAAGATTTACAGAGTTTGATGGTATCTCGATAGATGTGCTGACAAAACTTGTAATGTCTACAAAGAGCACAATCTGTTGACTTGATCCAATACCGACAAAACTGTTTAAGGACCCGTGGCCCACTCTCTCGTGGCTGACAATGCTGGAAATGGTTAATCTTTCATTAACTTCTTGATCTGTTCCTAAGTATTTTAAATCTGCAGTGATTAAACCATTACTTAAGAAACTTAATCTTGACCCTAGTGTATTGAAAATTATATTCCGATATCAAATCTATCATTTTGCTCTAAAATGCTTAAAAAAGTGGTCAAATGGCAGCTTGTGGACCACCTTACCAAGAATAATCTTCTTGAGCCACTGCAGACTGCTTTTAGAAAATATCACTCCACAGAGATAGCTCTTACTAAAGTGGTGAACAATCTTCTGCTTGCAATGGATTCAGACACCACTTCGGTTTTGGTGCTGTTAGATCTTAGTGCTGCATTCAATACTGTGGACCATCATGTTTTACTTGATAGGGTGGAGCATTACTTTGGGATTACAGGAAGTGCCCTTGCATGGTTGACATTATATCTATCCAGTCACTCTCATTGTGTTTTATATGATAACACTACTTCTAACCTTAGTGATATGAAATTTGGGGTTGCACAGGGATCTGTCTTGGGTCCCCTGCTTTTCACCCTTTTTATAGCATCCCTTGGGCATATACTGCAGCATTTTGGGATTGCCTTTCATTCCTATGCTGATGATGCTCAATTGTATATGCCGATAATTGCTGGTAATCTAATTTCTATAAAAACACTAGAGGATTACCTTGCATCAGTGAGAGGCTGGGTGTCCAGTAACTTCCTACATCTAAATTCTGATAAGACTGAAATGATGGTTCTTGGTCAAGCAAGATATCGGCAATTTGATCAGCTCATGCTTAGCTTAGTGTGTCGTGCATCATACAGACAGGTTGAGGAACCTTGGGGTGATTTTTGACCCTGTGTTGTCCTTTGGTCTTCATATTAGGGATGTTACGAGAGACGCCTTGCATTTGCGAAATATTGCGAGCATTTGTCCCATTTTGTCCATGGCTGATGCTGAGACCCTGATTCATGCTTTTGTTTCTTCCAGATTGGATTACTGTAATGTCTTATTTTCAGGGTTGCCACCGTCCAGTATCTTGGGTCTCCAATTAGTTCAGAATGCTGCTTCCAGACTTTTGACATGGAGCAGAAAGTTTGACCACATTACACCTGTTCTGGCATCCCTCCATTGGCTACCTGTCTCTGTGAGATCATACTTGACGGCCCCTTCACACATCGTGCGAAGTTTGGCTGGTGTTTGGATGAAAAAATGAAACAGCACAAAACAGGTCGAAATTAGTGCAAGAAACATTGTGCCGACGGGCAGACATGCACAAACCTGGTGTTTGTGCATGCGCCGGTGTCGTTCGAGCAGAAACAGTGCCAGGTGCAGCACATGGTGCCACTTATGTGGTATAAATAAAAACCAGCTGGTACATGTGGAAGCACATCGCGCCACTTATGTGGTATAAATAAAAAAATAACAACCAGCTGGTACCTGTGGAACCACATTGTGCCGCTTATGTGGAATATATAGATTTTTTTTAAAGAGAAAAACACACCACCCACTGGACCCGAACTCACGCCTTTCAAAAGCTCTGATTACCAGTCAGCGATGTTACCACTGAGCTACGGAGCTGTTCTGTGAAAGCTGTGGGAATCTGACTCATATCAGGAATGACATGGACATATTACAAAAAAAATTTAATCACAGACCATATAAAAAATGGTGCATTTATCAAGCGAGCAATACAAATATGATCCGCCTGTTTCTCTGTAAATGACCCATGGTGACAGACATACAGTCATGAAATGACATGAATGAGAAGCAGTTCACTCGTCTCATTCATGTCCACATCTGCTGGCGCATTTCCAATCGGCCACGCGTGTGTCTTGTGGACGACGCACCACAGGACATCGCGTCATGTGGAACACAGCTCACATGGGTGACGTGACAGTGAGATCGCCTGCTGTGCGTTCTGATCTGATGGTCCGTTTCAACCTGGGAGCAGCCTGTCGATGTGCACGCGCTCGCTGGCTGCAGCACGTCGCCACAGTGTATATGCTTTTATTTATGTCCATTTGATAACAGCAAACAGACACACGCACGTCACAGTGAGCAGTTGTTTGTCCATGTCCATCCAAACACAGTACATGGTGTCCAGCTGGGATGTCCAGATCCACAGATTTCCACAGCTGCTTCAGTGGGAGCACATGCCTCCTGTCAGTTAAACACACACACCAAAACCACACTTGTGTGGGACTTAGACAAATTTCTTTGTCGTCTACAGTCTGTTGTCGTGCCCAGAGTGCGACTGGCCACACATTTTCTAAGTGCCATGCGAGCAGTGTTAGATGTTCGTGCGCGTCACCTGGAATTTGGCCAGCACCTGCCGCGAGAGGGTGCGATGGGTTCGCACAGCGCACACTTTGTCTTTCAGGCACTTGTGTGTGCAAATAGTTGTAGCAACAGGTGCACGAGGTGTTGGAGGCAGGGACGACATTACACATTTTGCACACGATTCCTGCATCATGCGCACTCAGTGTGCACTTCGTCCAAACTTCGCACTGTGTGTGAAGGGGCCCTTAAGGTTTTGTTATTAGCCTATATAGTTGTTCATGGACTGACAGCAGCCTACTTGGCTGATCTGATTAAACCCTATGTACTGGCCCGGGCTTTGCGCTCACATGATGCAGGACTGCTTTGTGTTCCGAGGGTAAAAAAAAGTCTGTGGGTCAAAGGGCCTTTTCGTATCATGCCCCAGTATTGTGGAATGGTCTCCCAGTGTTGATAAGACAGTCCGATACTGTGGAGACCTTCAAGTCAAGACTAAAGACATATTTTTTCCATCAGTGTTATGGTTAATAGTGTGTTGTATTTTATTCTTTTTAATTGCTTTTAAATTTTATTCTTTTAATTTTTTGCTGTTTTTAATTTGTTGTTTTTTAACTCATTTTTAAATTGTTTTTGAACTGTTTTGTGTTTTATGTGAAGCGCCTTGGGGCCATGTTGTGATTTGGCACGTTTATAAATTGAATAAATTTAATTGAATTGACATGACAGATGTACAAAAACCTTTCTTAACAAACAACAAAACTTTGACTCTTGTTCATGTTTTTTTTTTTTTTCAAGGATGTTTCAAGCATATTTGTACAATACACTATATGTTGTCATGCTTCCAAAATCAACACCTCCCACTTGGACTTAAACACTAACACTGAAGTTACAGCCTTAGTGTGTTTAGGATTAACACACAATCCTTTCAAACTGCAGCAGAAAAGCACAAATTTGAGTCACATTGTTCTTATTGTGACTATCACCTTCATTTCATGCTTGTCAGAGATGCAAGAGAATCCATTTTTTTTCAGTCAGGGGAATGAAGGCTGATGTGGATCTTTATGGACAGAGGATGAATAATTACAGTGAAATTCAGTACATGTCCGTATCCTTCACTGCTTTGATCAAAGAAGATCTATAAACTCTTCCAGCTAAAGCTGTGCAAGGATCCCCTAATCCTGCCTGACAAGGAAATCTACTTATCTGATCATACTCCAGACACTGCAAAATGTTTTTGTTTTTGTTTTTTGTCAATCACAGCGAGAGGGGAAAAAAAAGACTAATATGTATGTTACAAAACCAAGGCTTTGAAAACATTCATGAATGAAAAAGGGAACCAGAAACAACGGATATGTCACTTCATTCATTCATGATTTGAAATAATAGTAATTGGTAAAAAATGTCATATTTTAATTCTTCACATCACAAATTTCAATATTTCTTGTCTTACCCTGAACATCACACATGTTTTTAAATGGCAACAGCAAGTGATTCAAATAAAATGTGATGTGGTCTAATTGTTTCCAAACAGGAGGTACGGTTCATTCGGAAAGTATTCACAGTGCTTCACTTTTACACATATTGTTACTATGTTACAGGATTATCCCAAAAGGACAAAATATTTTTTCCCCTCAAAATTCTACATATGTGTAGAATGACAATGTGAAAAGTTTTTTTCTTTTTTTGCAAATTTATTAAAAATAAAACTAAGAAATCACATGTACATATGTATTCACAGCCTTTGCCATGAAGCTCAACGCTGAGCTCAGGTGCATCCTGTTTCCACTGATCATCCTTGAAATGTTTCTAATGTAACCTTAATTGGAGTCCACCTGGAGTAAATTCAGTTGATTGGACATGATTTGGAAAGACACACACCTGTCTACATATAAGGTCCCATAGTTGACAGTGCAAGTCAGAGCACAAACTAAACATGAAGTCAACGCAATTGTCTGTAAAACCCTAGATAGGATTGCCTCGAGCCATAAATCTGGGGAAGAATACAGAAACATTTCTGCTGATTTGAAGGTCCCAATGAGCACAGTGGCCTCCATCTTCCATAAATGGAAGAAGTTTGGATCACTCAGGACTCTTCCTAGAGCTGGCCGAATGTCAAAACTAAGCGATTGGGGGAGAAGGGCCTTAGTCATGGAGGTGACCAACAACCCGATGGTCACTCTGTCAGAGCTCCAGCATTCCGCTTTGGAGAGAGGAGAACCTACCAGAAGGACAACCATCTCTGCATCAATCCACCAATCAGGCCTGTATGGTAGAGTGGCCAGACAGAAGCCATGTCTTACTAAAAGGCACATGGCAGCTCACCTGGAGTTTGCCAAAAGACACTTGAAGGATTCTCACACCACGAGAAACATAAATCCCTGGTCTGATGAGACAAAGATTGAACTCTTTGGTGTGAATGCCAGACGTCATGTTTGGAGGAAACCAGGCCCCATCCCTACAGTGAAGCATGGTGGTGGCAGCATCATGCTGTGGGGATGTTTTTCAGTGGCGGGAACTGGGAGACTAGTCAGAATTGAGAGAAAGATGAATGTAGCAATGTACAGAGACATCCTGGATGAAAACCTGCTCCAACAAGCTCTTGACCTCAGACTGGGGTGATGGCTCCTCTTTCAGCAGGACAATGACCCTAAGCACACAGCAAAGCTATCAAAGCAGTGGTTCCAGGACAATTCTGTAAATGTCCTTGAGTGGCCCAGCCAGAGCCCAAACCTGAATCTGATTGAACAGCTCTGGAGAGATCTGAAAATGGCTGTTCACCATCGCTCCCCATCCAACCAGATGTGAGTTCCAGTTCTTTTGTATTGAAACTGAATACTTATTGCTATGATCACTTCAAATTTTCAGTTGCATCTTTTATTTCCCAGGGAATGGCTGTGGTGATGTTATGAATATGAATCTGAAGCATTCAGTGGTTATCCAGTATATTGGATGACCAAGTGTTCCCCTCCCCAAACATTTGTGCCATAAGCAGTAAGCAGATTGGTTTGTTTAAATTGTGTAACTTCATTCAATATCTACAACATGATGACAGCCTGGGCTACTTGTTATTGGCTGGTTCAGTGAATGATGACATCCGCTCTCATATTTTTTCTTCTCTATGTGCCAAACTGTGTGAGCATAGCCTAGCTTGTCAAATGCAGCATTAGTCATAGAATACAGTATAAAGAGTATAGAGTAAGACTGAAGAAGGAGTCCTTCAGGGATATGTTATCTCGGAGGACTCCAGAGGCAGTTGCAAGGTACTGACAGGCCCGAAGGGCAGCAGCATCTGCTGTGGGAGAGGCAAAGCAGTGGGTGTGGGAGGAGTTCAGAGCAACCATGGAGAAGGACTTTCGGTTGGCACCCAGGTGTTTCTGGCGGACCGTGAGGCACCTCAGGAGCGGAAAACGGGGAACCATCCAAGCTGTCTATAGTAAGGATGGGACTCTGTTGACCTCAACTGAGGATGTAATCTGGCGCTGGAAGGAACACTTTGAGGAACTCCTGCATCAGAACGGAGTGCCCTCTATCGTAGGGGCAGAGCTGGAAGCTGATGGAGAATTTTCATCAATTTCCCTGGTGGAAGTCATTGAGGTAGTCTAACAACTCCACAGTGGCAAGGCCCCGGGGGTTGATGAGATCTGTCCAGAAATGCTGAAGGCTCTGGGTGTGGAGGGATTGTCTTGGATGAGATGTCTCTTCAACACTGCGTTGAGGTCTGGGACAGTGCCTAAGGAGTGGTAAACTGGGGTGGTGGTCCCCATATTTAAAAAGGGAGACCAGAGAGTGTGTGCCAACTACAGGGGCATCACACTACTCAGTCTCCCTGGTAAAGCCTGCTCCAGAGTGCTGGAAAGGAGGGTCCGGCCGATAGTTGAACCATGATTGAAGAGGAACAATGCGGGTTCTGTCATGGATGTGGAACAACCGACCAGCTCTTTACTCTCACAAGCATCCTGGATGGTGCCTGAGAGTATTCCCAACCCAGTGTACATGTGTTTAGTGTACTTGGTGAAGGCGTGTGATCGGGTACGCCAGGAGATACTGTGGGAGGTGTTGCGAGAGTATGGAGTGAAGGGGTCCCTTCAGGGCCATCCAATCTGTACTTGCAAAGCGAGAGTTGTGTTCGGGTGCTCAGCAGTAAGTCAGACTCATTTCCAACAGGGCTGTGCCTTGTCACCAATCCTGTTTGTGATATTCATGGGCAGGATATCAAGGCATAGTCGGGGGAGGAGGGTTTCTGCTTTGGTGGGCTCAGGGTTGTCATCACTGCATTTTGTAGATGATGTGGTCCCGTTGGCTTCATGGGCCAGTGACCTCCAATACTCACTGGATCGGTTCGCAGCCGAGTGTGAAGCAGCTGGGATGAGGATCAGCACCTCTAAATCTGAGACCATGGTTCTCAGCAGGAAACTGATGGATTGCCTACACTGGGTAGGGAATACGGCCTTGCCCCAAGTGAAGGAGTTCAGGTACCTCGGGGTCTTGTTCACGAGTGAGGGGACGATGGAGCATGAGATTGGCCGGAGAATTGGCGTAGCAGGGGCGGTATTGCATTCACTCTACCATACTGTTGTGACAAAAGGGAGCTGACCCAAAAGACGAAGCTCTCGATCTACTGGTCAATCTTTGTTCCTACTCTCTCCTATGGTCATGAGGGTTGGGTCATGACTGAAAGAACTAGATCGCACGTACAAGCAGCCGAAATGGGCTTCCTTAAGACGGTGGCTGGTGTCTCCTTTAGAGATAGGGTGAGAAGTTCGGTCATCCATGGGGAGGTCGGAGTAGAGTCGCTGCTCCTTCACGTTGAAAGGAGCCAGCTGAGGTTGTTCGGGCATCTGGTAAGAATGCCTCCTGGGCACTTCCATAGGGAGGTGTTCCAGGCATGTCCATCTGGGAATAGAACTTGGGCAAGACCCAGGACTAGGTGGAGAGATTATATCTCCACACTGGCCTGGGAACGCCTTGGGCTCCCCCAGTCAGAGGTGGTCAATGTTGCATGGGAAAGAGATGTCTGGGATCCCCTGCCTGAGCTGTTGCCTCCGCGACCTGAACCCGGAAAAGCAGATGAAGATGATGATGATGAATATGTCAATAGACATTCTTGTAACAATCGAAAGATACATATTGTTATGTTACAAACACACATGAAGCATTGTTAACCAGCTTCTGACCAGTTCTGGAATGATAACTTTGAGGTGAATACTGAAACCAGAAATGTTAATATATTGATTCTACTTTCAACATAAATAAATAAGTAAATAAATAAACAGTGATCTGGCTTGAAGCCCTGTTTCAATTTTTTTTAAAGAAAATTTTCATGCATATATAGCCTACTTACCCATTTGTCACCTTAATGAAAATCTTTTTTTATTTATTAATTTTTTTTAACTTCATGTGGCATCTAGCTCTGACTGCTACTGTTTTGGTAAAGAAAAGAGAACTGTTCACTGTGAAAGACTCAGTTTTTCTATTAATAAATAGCATATTTTTCCCTGCAAAAACATGTTACTGCTGAGTCATTTTTTATATGCCCTGAGCACCACAAACTACATTTCAAACTCTGTGAGACTTGTGGGCATTCACAACAAAACACAGGCTAAAATAAAACTGTCTTTTTTTTGCACAAAGGGACTTTGGAAAAATATATCGAGTACTTTTTGATTTGGATACCTCTTAAAGAATTTACTTATTGCCACAATAGTCACAAAAATGACTCGAAAGGCAGTCAACATGCATAGCTCAGAAAAAGAAATAACGGCCAACAACTTTAGTCATCCACCAATTGACATAAGATGGTCATCAGATTTCAGTGACATTCCATCCTTCTAATTTTTGTGACAGCACAGTGTGAGAATGCTAAATATAAAATGACAAATTATGATGATGATGATGTCCAAGAAACCTGTTTTGATAACATTTCATTGTCATCCATCATGGCGTTTTATGGTCTTGTACATAATCGCTGTTAAAGGTAGTCACATGATCTTCACTTTTCTTGCTTGTCTAAGTTCCAGAGCAACAAAAGCTCAAAAGACTGAAGCTTTAACAAGACAAAGTGGAGGAATATCTGTTCAGCTCCCACCATGATTCAAGAATGGAGGCAGAACTGGAGATCAAAAACAACTTGAAAAGTCTCATTGAACCAACAAACCCCTTTGGAGACAAAGAACCTTCACTGAAACAACTAAATGCACCAGAGGTATAGGCGGCTGAGAGGGATATTTTGGAAGCTGTTGAAGGTTGTATGGATTACAAATGCTGGAGGACAGGTCCAACATTCCATTGGACAGAATGAAGACATGGAACGTGGGACCTCCTCGTGGAAGCTGGCAACGGAGGATTCTCTGAAATGGCTTTTCCATCCTCTGAATTGAAGATTCAAATTGGAAAAAGCTTTCAGTCAGTATCACTAGTCGAGCAGAGGCAGCATCCAGGTGGCTGTGGTCCAATGAACGGTTGTATATCTCACTCATCAGAGAGGACATATAATAGAATGGAGTGGTTGTCTGACCTCATTGATAGTGGAGAGACACTCAAGGATGCTTGGTTTCACATCTGAGCCCCTTGATGGTATTTGAGGTTCAAATGGATGAAACACCTGAGAAAGCACATGCCCACCTGATGCAACAGTGGCTCCAGAGGTTGTCTTACTTTGTCAGGGCAACAGCCTTTGTCATGATCAAAATTTGGCTACTGGGATCAGGGAATAGGACCAAAGGCCACCAATCAGAATCAGAGGAGAGCATTTAGGATCAACATTAAGTAATCGCACTGAAAGATCACTCAATGGAATCAAAGATCAGTAATTGAACCAGCAGCTAATTTCAGCCACAGATCCAGTACACTGTGAATTTTAGTCATTCCATATGGATTGTTTTAGAGTGGACTAAGGACTGTAATTTGTTTTATGCTGATTTTAAATTAAATTTAACCATGGAGTGAAGGTATGAGATATACAGAGAGCCCTTCTGCGTAATCCGTACTGGCACAACAAGGCAAATGGAAAATTAACAAATCAAATACATTTCAACATATGTGAGTCACATGAACTTGCTCAGTTGATGCCAATGCAGTGCACAAACAATACGTCGTGGGTGCTATGGAAACTGTGGGCAGTCTTTCCAATTGATCAGTTAGACATTGGTGATTATGGTGAGTAACTCTTGGTGAAAACATTGGACTTTAAAAGGCTAATTTTCAGGAGGGAAAACTGACATTCACAGAAATTCTTGTGGTGGTGGTGGGGGTTCTGTCCCACTGACTTCCACCCCTGAACTGTCGATAACCTGATGACTGCTTGAGCTAAGGTACGAGATATACCAAGAAAAGTACATAGAATACTACACATCACATATTCCGTAGTATACACCTTACACAACTAATGCCAGCATGAAGAGTGAAGTGATTCGATGTCTGTTGCTATAACAGCAATCATCCAGGCTCAGAATGCAGACGATACTGTCACAACGCAGCAAGGCCATATGCTTCTTATGAGCGTCGCTGCTTGTGTATAAAAATAGGTCAAGATAGTCTGCGGCTTCTTTTCCACAGTCAACAAAGAAATTGTATGATTAAAAAAATCACATATTTATCACTTCAAATCAGCACCTACTAAAACATAGGTATGACATTAAAAGTAACAATGGGCCTGATTCATTCTTCAGAACAAATTTGTTCCTAAGTCCTGCTTACAAAGTTTTATGAAGATTGTGTCATTCATGAATGTTTTCCTATCCAAGATTTGTTCTTAGGTAAAAACAAATGTGACAATGTGACCAATGTGACAATATGTCAGCACTGAAATGTGCGTAAGAGTACTCCTGAGTGTTCATAGGCTTTGTTCTTAGGTAAGAACAACTTCTACAAGAAGAAATCCTACGAACACTCAGGAGTACTCTTACGCACATTCAGTGCCGAAATGTTGTCACATTGGTTGTGTTGTCTGCTTATGTGAAGTTCATTAAAATACAATATTGCAGTGTGATATGTCTGTGATATCTCTGTTTATTATTATTATATGTTACATTTTGGTCATTTACATTTTTATATTCAAATAAATTAAATGCACACTGTAAAAAATGATAGCCCCATTATGTTAAGTGAACTTATTTCTTCTCATTTACTCCACTTGTAATGGCAAGTTTAGGATATTGGACTCAGGTTTTTCAAAATCGGAACTTAAAGCTATTCATTATCTTCACTAATTTGAGCTGAAGCAAAGCTTATCCTTAAGGTGAGTTATCTGATGTTAAGTTGAATTAACTCATATTTTCAAGGCAGCCGGTGAACTTCAGTTTTTACAGTGTACCAACACTTTAACATTAATCAAGTGAAGTAGCAGCCGCACAGGGAGGGAATGGAAGTGTTGCCTCTGCGCGGTCTGTATCCAGACACTGAGTCGATGGTGCTCCTAAAACGTAGGGTGGGGGAAAACTAAATATAAAATGATTTAGATTTTTCCCATAGCCTACCTACATATCTCCCCAATGATGGCCCCAATGCACTGGTCCAACTTGGGTGTCTGCTGTTCCCCCTCCACTCTGCTCCATCTCCCATTGGGATTTTGAGAGGATTTTTTTTTTTTTTTTTTGGTGTAGGATTTTAAATTGAACCATTTCTTTTTTGCTGATGTCCTGCACTAAGATGGTACCTGAGTTGCAACTTATGTCCGATATGGACTTGCTAGGCTCAGTTTAAATACTTTAAAGATAGATGCACTGGAGGTGATTTAATTGAAATGTACAAAATCTTAGATGGACATAAAAATATTAATTTTGAAATCATTTTTGAAGAGAGAGGCCATCGGCTGAGCCTTGAGGTTGAAAGGTCTAGATGGAATATAAGGACAAAAAAAAAAAAAAAAAAAAACAGCAATAGAGCTATTATGTTGTGGAAGATAGTTTGCCTTGGTATGTGGTTTCCTCACCCAGTGTGGATGCTTTTAAACAAAATTATAATTTGTATTATAGTAACACCACGAGGTTGTAATGTATTTCTTCCTTTTTTGTTGTTATGATGTGTCGATATATACACATTTGTATACATTTATCCACAATAAAATGAATTACGAATTACAATTATGCAGCATTACCTCCTCCTCTGAACTGCTACATTTTTTTTCTCTCTGCCTGATATGAAATGTGAGCATGATTGGGGCATGTCTGATGAAGATATAATGTGAAATACATATTAAAGAGGTTTTCTATGTTAAATTTAAATGGCCACAAAATCTGTAATCTGTATCAGATCTGGATCAAACATTGCCAGTCAATAAAGGATACCATCCTACCAAGGGCGTAGGTTTGGTCTCAGCTTTGGTAGGGACAATACCACCCCCCCGCCCCCCTGCCCACCACCACCACCCCCTAACCCACTCATACCATTAGACGCACAAGTACAGCATAATACATAACATATGACCACATAATGCTGAATAATTTAACACTTTATTTACATTATTAAGTGTGTAGGCAAACAAACAAATAGCTTAAATAACAAAATTGCACCCAAAATCACAAATCTATTCTATAGACCTACACCTGAGAGAACAAGACAACAAAAAAAATACTTGTGGAGCTAACAAAAAAAAAAAGTTTTTGCAACCAAGATGTATAATCTATTCTCTTCATCAATAATGCAGTTGTAGGTATCTGGCAACCTAATTTGCCAACAAAAAAAAAGGGCTTTACAATGATATATATGGTGTATTACGGTAAACGTAAGCCTGTGATGTCATAACGCAGAGGAAAAACATGGAAGTTTCACACTAGTGCGCCGCTGATTCTCATTACCGTAAGTTCTCATGTAAGCCCTCACGCTGAAAAATTTCAACACTGACAGCAAGCCAAGAACCCATGCTTTCCAACAGTATGCTATATGTTGCATATATTACGGTAAAGTGCGTTCGGTGACTTTTGAAACGAGGGAAAAGTATGAAAAAAAGCGCAAAAGTGACAGAAAAGTACAGAGACAGACAGCAAACATAAATGTAATAATTTTTGAGGAAAAGGCAGGGTGTTAGTGTCATTTGTGAAGGTGTGTGTGCGTGTTTGTGTGGGTGTGCAGTTTATTTTAAGTGTGGCGCACAGCATTGTTCGCAAGCCCCCGCCCTTCTTGTTTTTCTGCACCGGAGCAGTGTTGCCAGATATGAAATATGAAACTATCGTACCAAAACCTCGAAATTATCGTATTTTGGGAGAAATTATCGTACACAAACAAAACGCATACAACGTAGCTATTTTAGCGTTTTTTTTTTTAATTTACAAAGAATTTTATGTCACATTTTTAAACAGTAATTATAGTAATGGGGAAACTATGGCACAAAAAGAACGCAAATGCACAAGCAAATGCACTACCAGACTAGAAAGATTTTTTTTTTCTGTGAAGGGACACAAACGTGTTAATTACCAGACTAGAAAGAGTCGAATTCAACCTCGAGGTCGCTGTCGTCATCCGATGCCATGGCCACTTGTGCAGATTTTGTTGAACACAGAAAAAAATGTTGACACCTCCATAAAGAACTTTAACTTTTTTTTATTCTTCTTGTATATCTCTTTGCTCTTGTGTTTTGTTCGTTTGTTATTGCATTTGTTGAAATAAAGTTTAGAAAAAAAAAAAAAAGATGTTGGTTGGGGAATCTTCCTGTCACGGTAAAGATTGGATGGGAACTCATTACTTTGTATGGAGAGGGGGCGGGCTTTCAAATGACTGTCCCGGTCGCCCAAAGCCAGCATTTGATGCCGCCTGAGTGCAACACCTGCAAAATGATTCTTGGGTGTCAGAGAGAGATGCGTGTTTGGGCAACCAACTGAAATTATCGTACATATTGGATTTTTTCTCATTATTGATCGTACATTTATTGATCGTACATTTATTGATCGTACATCGTACAGAGGGCAAAACTATCGTACAAATACGATAATTATCGTACATCTGGCAACACTGCACCGGAGCCACCCATCCTCTGCGCTCTGGGACCTCCCACTTTACAAATTAAGCACTGCCTGCCACGAGATGCGCTTTGTTTACGTCCATGTGAGAAGAACGTGAGCTAATGAAATTGTAACATGGGTAACCCTGTCACTCTGGCACGTCGAAAACACAAAACGTGACGACTAAAATTATAGTATCGAGTTCGCAAAAAAATAGTGAATGATTTTGTTATATAAAAAAAATTCTAAATATTGGTAGGGACTATTTTGCCATCCCAAAATATTGGTTGTGACTTGTCCCTATGGTCCATATGCAAACCTATGCCCCTGCATCCTACATAATGCTGTCAACTATGAAAGAATTCTGATCTTTTTTGACAGAGGTATGAATTTTTGAAAATTCATTCAATGTTAAAGATAGATTTTTCCCATTTTCAAAGATTTTTCCTGATTTTGACCTTTGACCTTGAAAACTGAATCACTTCTTACCTATCAGGATATGAATCTTCAGTAAACGTTTCATCATGATATACAGCAGTGTTCAGAATAATAGTAGTGCTATGTGACTAAAGATTAATCCAGGTTTTGAGTATATTTCTTATTGTTACATGGGAAACAAGGTACCAGTAGATTCAATAGATTCTCACAAATCCAACAAGACCAAGCATTCATGATATGCACACTCTTAAGGCTATGAAAGTGGGCTATTAGCAAAAAAAAAAAGTAGAAAAGGGGGAGTTCACAATAATAGTAGTGTGGCATTCAGTCAGTGAGTTCGTCAATTTTGTGGAACAAACAAGTGTGAATCAGGTGTCCCCTATTTAAGGATCAAGCCAGCACCTGTTGAACATGCTTTTCTCTTTGAAAGCCTGAGGAAAATGGGATGTTCAAGACATTGTTCAGAAGAACAGCGTAGTTTGATTAAAACGTTGATTGCAGAGGGGAAAATTTATACGCAGGTGCAAAAAATTATAGGCTGTTCATCTACAATGATCTCCAATGCTTTAAAATGGACAAAAAAAAAAAAACAGAGACGTGTGGAAGAAAACAGAAAACAACCATCAAAATGGATACAAGAATAACCAGAATGGCAAAGGCTCAACCATTGATCAGCTCCAGGATGATCAAAGACAGTCTGGAGTTACCTGTAAGTGCTGTGACAGTTAGAAGATGCCTGTGTGAAGCTAATTTATTTGCAAGAATCCCCCGCAAAGTCCCTCTGTTAAATAAAAGACGTGCAGAAGAGGTTACAGTTTGCCAAAGAACACATCATCTGGCCTAAAGAGAAATGGAGGAATATTTTGTGGACTGATGAGAGTAAAATTGTTCTTTTTGGGTCCAAGGGCTGCAGACAGTTTGTGACATGACCGCCAAACTCTGAATTCAAGCCACAGTTCACAGCGAAGACAGTGAAGCATGGTGGTGCAAGCATCGTGATATGGGCATGTTTCTCCTACTATGGTGTTGGGCCTATATATCGCATACCAGGTATCATGGATCAGTTTCGATATGTCAAAATACTTGAAGAGGTCATGTTGCCTTATGCTGAAGAGGACATGCCCTTGAAATGGGTGTTTCAACAAGACAATGACCCCAAGCACACTAGTAAACAAGCAAAATCTTGGTTCCAAGCCAACAAAATTAATGCCTCGCAGATGTGAAGAAATCATGAAAATCTGTGGTTATACAACTAAATACTAGTTTAGTGATTCACAGGATTGCTAAAAAAGCAGTTTGAACATAATACATCGTTTTGAGTTTGTAGCATCAACAGCAGATGCTACTATTATTGTGAACACCCCCTTTTCTACTTTTTTTACTAATAGCCCAATTTCATAGCCTTAAGAGTGTGCATATCATGAATGCTTGGTCTTCTTGGATATGTGAGAATCTACTGAATCTACTGGTACCTTGTTTCCCATGTAACAATAAGAAATATACTCAAAACCTGGATTAATCTTTTTAATCAGATAGCACTACTATTATTCTGAACACTACTGTATGAAAAATTGTGGGCTCCAGGCTGTTTACAATCAAACAGAAAAACAAACAAATAGGGGCAAAAACATAACCTTCTCCAATTTCATCGGTGGAGTTAATAAAAACACCCCACAGTAATTCTTTCTTTACTCTGACTTCTGTTTCATTGCAGACAGCATTACCCCAAGTTATTTAATGTTTTGTGTGATCAGCTTTATTTCATTGGTTAATATATTGTACATCCTGTTCTGCAGTTCAGACCTGCAACACATTCCCAGAAAAAAGTTGGGAAGGGGTCAATCCAGGGGATGTAATGAGGTAAAAAAAAAAAAAAAAACTGAATAAATAATTACGGTTTCTGTTGGCAAGACAAGTTGGCAGACAAGAGTGGATTGTCACCTATGGGTCAGGGGAGACTTAGTCTCCCAAGAGGATGAGTTTAAGTATGTCGGGGTCTTGTTCAGGAGAGGGGGTAAGATGGAGCATGAGATCAATAGACAGATTAAGGCTGCATCTCATGTCCTGTGGACACTGTACTGGATTATTATGGTGAAGAAAGAGCTGAGCCAGAGGAAAGACTCTCAATTTATCATTTGATTTATGCACCTATCCTCAACTATGGTTGTGAACTTTGGTTAATGACCACAGGAATAAGGCTGCGGATACTAGCGGGAGATACGAGATTCCTCGTATCTGTTGTGTGGGCCGCCAGAAGAGGAGGTACTGCTGGCCCACCACCAGAGGGCGCCCTGCCTGAAGTGCGGGCTTCAGGCACGAGAGGGCGCTGCCGCCACGGCCACAGCCGAGGTGACAGCTGTCACTCATCAACTGTGACAGCTGTCACCAATCATCTGCACTTCATCCCGGATAAAAGCAGGATGACACCTCCACCACGTCGCCGAGATATCGTTCTTCTAAGGAGGTAATATTCTCAGCCATAAACTAAAACTGTATCTTAGTCTGAACTCTTTTTGCAGCCGCTTTCCTGTGGAGCCTTGTCCGCTGATTGGTGGTTCGTGAGAGTGCCGACGTCTTCGCCTCTCACTCTTTCCAGATAAGTGCTGAAACAGGAGCTGCACGAGTGTGTGATTTGAAGTGGAGGTAGAATTCCCACCGTTGTTGTTACTGGGTGTACACACACCCACACTTGACTGTCTTTGCTCTTCGCCAGCAGTACCAGATCCGACACGCGGAGACGGTGGCCACCTGGGGGACTCGGGACCTGGCGGCTCCAGTATCCTTCAGGTTCGGTGGCGGAGGAAATCGTGTGGTTCCGGTTCTTCTTTAGACGGACATCTCCTATCGTCGAGCCTGCCCACACGGCACCTTTATCCATTGACTTTGTATCATTCTATAATCTGCTGTGTATGGTTGTGGCATTCACAACAGTAAAGTGTTCAAATTTGACTCCTTCTATTGTCCGTTCATTTGCGCCCCCTGTTGTGGGTACGTGTCACTACACTTTCACAACAGTATCTATTTTAATGGTTATCTTGATGTTGTTAATTTGTTTCTTATGTGAAGTGCTGCTGTCTGTCTTGGTCAGGTCGCCCTTGCAAAAGATGTTTTGATCCCAATGGATTTTTTACCTGGTTAATAAATAAAGGTTAATAAATAAATAAATAATTCTCACCTTTCACTCATTGACAGGTTGAGAAGCTCAACTATCTGAGAAGGACTCAGAGCAGAGCTGCTTCTTCCCTATGGAGACTCCCCTGTCTCCACAGGGAGTCTTCCAGGCACAGTGGCAGTTTTTAGTACGGGTGATGTGAGCCGTCGCCTGGGGCAGCATTTATGGGGGAGCGGCACCGTGGGCACGAGCACTTAAATAAAAAAACATCATCTCCACCACAAAATGGTTTTCTTGTCACTGTGTGTAGAATTGGCAAATTGACAGGCGCCCCTGCTTGCTGTCTGAGAGTGCGCAGAAGCAGAGAGAAGGTGAAAGAAAGGGGAGGGGCGCGTGGGGGACAGTTCAGCTCTTTGTAATGGAAGGGATGGGGGGGGATAGTGGGCTAAAGTCAGTTATGCCGCAACTTTCTTTCAAATAAGGCACATCTCATTCATAATATTATAAATAATTCCTGGATGTTTTTCTGAATTATGTGAAATGTCCTACCGCACACGGAGAGGATTCGGCTGCATCCCAAGCTGGGCCCAACCGAATCCTCTCCGTGTGTGGCAGGAACCTGGAGACAGGCGCTCTCCTTCCATGAGGTCTGCATCTCTTTGGCTCCGTAGGATGCAGCACAGAATGAGAATTCTATGGATCATCCAGCAAACTAGGCAGGCAGCCTTTGAAAGCAGACAGACAATGTGTAAGAATGGGTCTGAAAGTCACCGGAGAGGACAACCTGCCCACTCGTGGAAAAAGTTTACAGAAAAGAGAGCCTACCTATTTGTAAAGACGGCTTAGAAGGTATGCTGTGTTCACATTACAAGCTAAAGTGACAGAATCTGACCCTTTTGTGTGTGCCTGCAAGAGTGTGTGTTTTCACAAAACTTTTCCAGCAGCTGGTAACTTTTTGTTGTCATGTACACTGACAAAATAATAACTGTTGTGTGGGCCGTCAGAAGAGGAGGTACTGCTGGCCCACCACCAGAGGGCGCCCTGCCTGAAGTGCGGGCTTCAGGCACCAGAGGGCGCTGCCGCCAAGGACACAGCCGGGGTGACAGCTGTCACCCATTATCTCAGGACAGCTGTCACCCATCTACACTTCATCAGTCCACACCATAAATACCGGACGTCATCTCCACCTCGTTGCCAAGATATCATCTACCAGTAAAGGTAAAACTCTCAGCCGTTGCTTTTGTCTTTTCTGACAAGTGTTTGTTACACAGTGTTTGCAGTCAGTTCCGTGAGTGCTCGCAGCCGGAGGCTGAGTGTGAGAGACGTGGAGAGCTGACGTCTTCGCTTCCCACGCTATTCTGTGATAAGTACTCTCAACTGCTGCACGTACCTGTTTTCTGGATAGGAGGTGGAGGTGGGATCTCCACCAGCGTTGTTACTGGGTGTACACACACCCACCTCTGATTGTTTCTGCTCCTCGCCAGCAGTACCAGATCCGACGCTCTGAGACGGTGGCCACCTGGGGATTCGGGACTTGGCGGCTCCAGTATTCTCCTGGTTCGGTGGAGGAGGAAATCGTGTGGTTCCGGTTCTTCTCAGGACAGACGTCTTCTATCCTCGAGCCTGCCCACACGTCCCCTTTGTTGATTGACTATTATCTGACATTCTGTAATCTGCTGTACTTGGTTGTGCTCATTCACAACAGTAAAAGGGTTCATATTTGACTCTTTCATTGTCCGTTCATTTACGCCCCCTGTTGTGGGTCCGTGTCACGACACTTTCCCAACAAATAATAATAATAATAATAATAA